>NC_056735.1:1830510064-1830582564 GCF_019279795.1 Protopterus annectens
TCTTCTTCTCTATGTCTAATCCATTTCTGCAACACCTTTGCGTTGCTTCCTCCTTTTCTTTTCTACTTTATCTCTTCCTGCTTTTTCAAACTGATCCATTTTATTACCTTCTACTTCTAGTGTTTGTCCTGTTTCCACATTTTGTTATAGCATTATTTTACTTACTATCATTAATTTTCCAGTTAGTATTCTGTGTCTACAACACCAAACATGGTCAGAAGAACGGTCACACCAGTAATATGAAAACTGTATTTATTAAAACCAACCAACGATTTAGCACTTTCACCCACTTATAACTTATGGGGGAATTTAATAAAGCCTACACAGACTTTTTTTTCCATGTAGGCATTGTGGTACACTGCTTACATGAAAGTAAGCAGGTTTGTGATCCAGTAAGCAGTGCTGGGTGGTGCTCATGCATGCACCACCATGGAAGTATCTATGGCATACAAATCACCTCATAAGCAGGTGAATTGCATGCAAATGAAGGAGGCAGAGTTATCCAGCAAGCAGATAGGCAGTCCTGCAGACCCCATGTTGGTGTCCATAGTGTACATGGAAAAATTTAGTGTACAGGAATTTAAACAGACAACAGGGGCTGTAAAAGTGTAGTTTGATGGATAGAAGTAGCATAGCAGACACAGATATGTGCAAAATTATCCACCGTGTGTCCAAAACTGTATGGGAAATAATTTTAAATAACTTTATTTTTTAATGATGTGGGTATGTTGCAGTGCGCAAACATGCTTTTATGAGTAAAAAAATAAAAAAGAGTGTAAAAATCAAGGGTATTAGTGCGTGACAGTATTGTATTATAGGACCCTGCATGGAGTATCTACAATGGTGAAATAGTGCTGTTGTTACCGAGGCAGGGCCTGGAACTGTGTAGTTTACAGGTTGTGTGCACAGATCCCTATGCAAATGAGGTGGGGTTACTGAATAGCACAAATGGGCATCCATGTCTACAGATCCATTCCGTGCAGGCAATGAACCATGTTGGTTGCCAGAGAAGAGGTAGCTGACATCAAGATGGGGTGTGTCTGAGGACTTGTAAGCTCAGTGAAGCTCAGTTGTGCCTGTTTGCATGGCGTGCCGCTGTGCTCAGCAGGGGTGTGTACAGTTCTACTTAGTTTTGTTTACCTGTGGGGCATCTGTTCCACTGTGCTGAGCGTGACCTTTCATGGGGGTCGGTGCAGTGGCTGCTGAGCATTGCTCACCTTAGCGGTGTGTGTTTGTGCAGTGCTGGCAGTGCTGAGTGAGGAAGGCTGTCCAAAAAAAAAAAAAATTGGCCGAGAAAACCAATGGTATATTAATTACTGATGACCCCTGTTTTACTTAAACTAGGGCCATTAACAGTTTGTAATAACATACTTGGCAGGTGGAATGCATCATAGGTAGCCAATCACACAGGCTGCACTTACAGCAGAGCTCTATAAAGGCTGCATATACCCTACAATCTGATTTCATCCCCATAATCTGCACCAGTGGAGTACAGACTTTGGAATTTTAACTAAAGAAATGCTAGGGGCTGCTGCTACAGGTCTGCTACATCTGTATGTGCTAGATGCTGAGATGAATGTTGTTGCTGCTGTGGCTGACAATAGGCCTAGACTGAGAAGGAGAAGAGTGTTCAGGCCCAGGATAACCTTCCAGGAGCTACATGAGCTGGAGATTGTAGAGCATTATAGGGTGGACAGGGACATACCACAAGAACTCACTGAGCTCTGCCACCCTCAACTCAGACCCAGAGCCAACAGGGAGGAATCCATTCATGTGGAAACAAAGGTATGTGTAGCTCTTAGGGTACTAACTACAGGTACTTTCCATAGACCAACTGGGGACATAATGGGGGTCTCGCAGGCATCAGCATCCAGGGTAATCCACCAGTTCCTGGATGATATGCTACCACATGCCAGTGAGGACATTTATTTTCCCCACACACCCCTGAGGAGAGGGCCAGCAGTATACAATACTTCTACCATGTAGCACAGTATCCTGAGGTACTGGGTGCCATAGACTGTAAACATGTACACATCAAGGGACCGCCCGGTGAGGAGGGTAGAATCTATGTCAACCACAAGGGGTATCACTCCATCAACTGACAGATCATGTGCAATGCCCAGGGCACTATCATGAATGTGTGTGCTGGCAGCCCTAGCAGTTATCACTACTCCCATATCTGTCACACATCACAGCTATACTAGATGTTTGGTGGGGGGGGCATCCACATAGAAATTTAAGGGGGGATGCTGGCTACGCACTGGAACCATGGATGATAACACTCATCAGAAATGCACACACACCCACAGAAGAATGCCATAATGAGGCACACGTACAAACTAGGAACATCATAGAGAGTGTGTTTGGGCTGCTGATGTCACAGTTCTGGCACCTTGATATGTCTGGTGGAGCCCTGCAGTACTCTCCAGCCTCATGTGTAGAGATGTTCACAGTATGTGCCATGCTACACAATATGATCCTGCAGAAACAGCTGCAGCAGGATCAGCAAAAGGAAGGGATACACAGCCCCCCACCAGTGCCTAGGACCCCACAGCCACACCCACATGGGGACTTGGAGGAGGAAAGCCCTGAGGATGTCCCTGTAGGTCGACGTAGGCATGCCCAGTATGCCTTGGCCTTGGTCAAGAGACAATGCATAGCACATGCATTTACAACCTAGGACCCTAGGGACTGACACCTTATTCAGACTCGCATGCATATTAGTAAAAATGGAGCCAGCCAGCTGATACAACCTGTACCTAACCATGTATTGGCTGTGTACTGCATGCATCAGACAGAGTCAGCCCTGAACTACAGGTCTGTCAACTGCTGCATAGGCAGCATAAGGCATTCACCTATACACCACTTGTAAGGGGTACTAGAATATGGTAGCATATGTATGGACCTGCCACATGTATGCAAGGGAATATAGTGGGTTACTGGGCTACTTGGAGAGATCTAGCAGCTATTTAGGACAACAGGTATTCTGTACAATAGTACGTGCTCCATTATATGCAGTAGGCCACATGGCTTGAAAATCTACTACATTATTCAAGGGAGATGGCAAACAGTAGGGTTACAGGACATTCACACACCTGTCTATGCCAGCAGAGCATGGTCTGGTCATCCCCACCCCTAACACATTAGTGTTCCAATACAACTGCTGTAACACTAAGTCTGCAATGATATATAAGCAGACCAGCCAATTCCAGGGCTGTGACATAGAACCTGGCCACACATTGTATGACTCAATGCAGTGGTAACAATGTATGTCTGTATGCTGTTGATTGCGTGAGGAATGACACCTCTCTGTCTTGTGGTTGGTGTGGCTCACTGGGCTAGGGACATTAGCATGGGTGATGGTTTGAATCTGGCAACATCCAAACTTTTTGCATGTAAGGTACTTGTATGGTATTATTCCCACAGACTGTCATACCCCTCAGTCTGTTACTGAAAGAAAGCTGGAAAAAGTCAGGGAGAATGGGTGGACAAATGGCCAAAACTACAGACAGACATTACACATGCGCTGATGAACCAAGAAGGTGACTAGTATAATAGTGGGCTGCAACAGAACAGAATAGCTGTAGTATGTAAAGACCATCACTTAAAAGTGTCAGTAGTTAGTACAATTCATTGATTGCATGGACATTCTGCAAAAAGATGTGCAGTGAGTGGTATGCAGACTGTTACCCTGGTGTGTGGTGTCAAATTATGTATCCCAGTTATATATTAAGTACAGCATACAGCTGGGGAATGCCTTGGACAATTTCAGGGAAGTGCTGCACTGTGGAAACAGGTGCAGTAACCAATGTCTGCAGCACAGAAAATCCGGGACCAGAGTACAGATAGCTCTGGCCTGGAGTCAGCTTGTAAGTACTGATAGTTCCACTGGGCATGCTCCTACACTTAGCTAACTTGAGTGCAAGTATTTTGCCTCTTCCTCACAAAGACCTGCTATGTGGAAATATGTCTGTACATACAGACAGCTACGTATACATATGTGTCTGTCCCTATCCCCCTCACACATGATTAGTGTATCTATCAATATGTATCACATATACATATTATACTGATATACATATATATATATATATATATATATATATATATATATATATATATATATATATATATATATATATATATATATAGCTATGCAAATTACAATGATACATAGACTTTCTACATATATCTACTTAACACATACCGTATACACACAGCAACATTTACAGAGACATCCCTGTTATACACACACACACACACACACACACACACACACACACACACACACACACACACACATATATATATATATATATATATATATATATATATATGTATATATATATATATTTATTTATATAGAAAATGAAAGGGATTGTAGGGGAGGTACCTTGTTTTGCCTTTAGAAACCACTGTAATCTTAAGCAGATTGTGTGTGATAAAAATGTGAACTGTCACTCTGTAGTTTCACAAAGAAAAGGCACCCATCCATGTTGCAGATGTACTAGTAAATTTATTTATAAAGGAAATGTATTTTTATATACATAACAGAAGAAAGAATATTATTTTGATCAGTATGCAGATTGCACCAGTAGGAACATAGTGTATATGGCTACTTGTGGCCTCTGTGACTCCTTTTATGTGGGTAAAACCATGAGGCAGCTAAAGGAGAGGATGTCCAAACATTTGAATGACATTAGGCAGTAGGATGTAAAAAAACCCTTTTTAAGCATTTTAAAGAGAATGAATGACATTCTTTTTACTTTAGGGTGATACAGAGTATAGGTAACGACAAGAGAGGGGGAGATGTTAATGATTTAGTAGAGAAAGTAGAAATGTGCTGGATAGGCAGGCTGTAAGCATACAAATCTCCAGGTCTTAATGCGTACTTACGAATTAAACCTGCTCTGAAAGGGAGAAGGCTTAGGAAGCATGTGTGAAATGTTGATAGACAGGGTGTGTCACTGACTTGATTGGGTATGTTTCAGTATTTAAAAGTTTTTTAACTGACTTATTTTATATGGATCTGATGAAGGATCAGGAGATCTGAAAGTGATTATCCCAATAAAGAGAATCTTCCATTTTACTGGTGTCATATACTTAGTTACCCTGGCAGTGGTGACCGTGGTAATTATTCTGTTGCTTATATATATATATATATATATATATATATATATATATATATATATCTATATATATATATATATATATATATATCTATATATATATGTGTGTGTGTGTGTGTGTGTGTGTGTGTGTGTGTGTGTGTGTGTGAGTGTGGGGATGTAAGAATATCCCCACATACCCTCGGAATGCTGAGGATATCTGCACTTACATATCACAACAGTTGTCTGAAGGAACCTGATCAAGGCCGCAACAGTACATAATCCACTCTCCCAGAAACCCCTGTGCCTGCGGAATGTCACTTTGTAGACAGCCACAGGTGAGCAGGTGTTGTAATATACAATGGTTACAGTGCATGCCTTTGACAGGCCCTATTGTCCCTGGCCACGTGTTTGCCTATCTAACTGCAACCAGCCACATATAGCCATACTGGTAACTGTACACATATAGCAGGGATATTAACAGGTATCCCACTCCTAGGACACTAGATACTATAATACTAACAAGCAATATCACTCTGCAGGCCATACATGCTGTCTAACGCAAGACTACTTTGTGTACTCTACAAGTACTGTGCCTGTAATCACATATAGAACAGATGTAACCTGTGGTGCATGAGATAAGTACTGTGAGCTATAGTGTATAACAGTAGATGGGCAGAGTTTCTAATCTCACATCAGCCGACTGAGTGTTTGTGTGTGTGTGTGTGTGTGTGTGTGTGTGTGTGTGTGTGTATGCATGTATAAACATATCCCCTTGCAGCGCTGAGGACATGCTCATATGGGCTATTTCTGTGCAATGGTCATGAATTTTATGGTGCAGTGACTAGCAGCTGGCCCTAAATTTAAATCCACATAATCATAACTGATGTCCACCACCTGTGTGACCCAGACACAGGATATTTGTAGATGTGTCAACTCCATCACCACACTTTCTAGATTTGTACATTCAAAACCCAGGTGACATGTAGCAAGGGTAGCAGACCTTATCACAAAGTATGAATGCATGATTATACTGACTGCTCCCATTGTACCTGGTAGACTGTTCTACACATATGCACCTAGGGAGCCATGCACGAATATTGCCATACCTTGCTGACATCATATTTCTGCTGTGCTGCTATGCCATCCTGTGCTGCTGCATTGCTGCCACATGACCCTAGTTTATCCCCTCAGACTCCTGGAACAGAAACATACACACGCCCATGAAACACTTGTCATTCTGTAACACTACCACAAGTCCAATATCATGCAACAAAGACACACAAAGTGTGATGTGTAGTCATGACCCATGCCGGCATACAGTACCTGTTGTGGCCCACAAGTGGCACGGTAAAACAGTACTGCACTACACAAGTACATGTCAAGTAATATAGATACCCTGTGCATCAGATACATAGTAGCATTTCCTTGCATCGATGGCACAGATGGCAGGGATGTAGCACAAGTATCATTACATGAACAGGGTGTGGTATGGGAGTGCTAGAGGCCTAGGCTGTGCCAAATAGTTGACAGCATGTGTGTGAGTCAGGAACGGGTGCAGGTTAGATGGGCCATGGAAAGGTGCCATGTATGTCTGTCAGTGACCTGCATGTGACAGTGGTGTTTGAGTGTGTGTGTGTACACAGTCAAGCCCAGTGCTAGCCCTACATGTGTGTATGTTGGACAGCTGTGGACTGTACATGGTAAAGTGGACAGTTCACCATCTCTGGCCACAAATACGGAAACTGTCTCTGCCCAGAGTAGCACTGGCACCACCATGCCCAAGGTCAGATGCAGTGCTAGTGCCTGATGGTAACTGCTGTCTGCTAGGCTGTGTCCCCCACAGGACCACCCAGGACCACATGCTCATGGCCTGCCACAGTTCACTTCCCTCTGTAGTGCTGGAGCTACTGCCACTACAGGAGTGTGACTGAACACAGCCATGTGGACACTCAGTAGATGGTGTTTCTGACCTACGTCCACATGTCTGATGCCCAACTCCAACCAGATGTTCCATCACAAACAATGTGTGGTCCAAGACAGGCAATTTCTCAGCTGACCGTCTGTCCACTGCATCAGTGAACTGATCCAGGATGTCCCCAATGCAGTGGAGGCAGTCACGGATGTCATACTTTGCTGTGTCTATAACCCAAAGCATCCATCTGGGGTTGCATTCAGAACATGCCTGTTTCTCTATGACCTCTCAATGCTCTGAGTGAAACATGATGTGAAACCTGCAACAGGTGGTGGATGGACAGCAGTCCTCCTATGAGCACCCCGTCAATCCACCTGTGTGGGACCTCACCAGCTCTCTGGCGATGGCCAGTGTCTGACACTATAGTTGCCACACTGCTCTGTTCAATGTCATCACCTTCTGACTGTCCAATATCTGTGGCCTCTGGGGACTAGGTATGTGTGAGCATACTGACTGTGTGCAGTGACAATGGGGGCAGAAGATGGATGTCAACCTCTGGGACAGATTCAGCCCCTGACAACCCCACCTGTGCCTCACTATGGCCACCATCATCATCAGAGTCCGATGAGACACCGACATCAGGTTGTGAGTGGGGACAGACTCCAAGCCCCCCCCCCGGCCACCTGTGAAAACCAAGACAAAAGCAGTACGTTACTACCTGCACTTTTATGTATGTTAAGCCACACCGGCTCATACAAATGAGGATCCACAACTGCATTACCAGTCTCACATCTTATCATCTCCGCTCCCATGCGCAACAGACAACCTCACACCAACATACACAGACAAGTCAAGCCCTGTATAACATGCACTTCAGTCACATCCAGTTAAAGTTGCTAGTTTAATCTGCCTGTAAGGTATGCAATATGACATTATACGTGATAGAACCACATATAAAAACCAGCACACTTATCTTGAGAATGATATGCCAGTATAGTGTCACTACCTTGGGTATGTACCATCTCCCTTTTGTGTTTGAACAGGCATCTTGGAGAAATAGCCTAATGCATACCAGGCTGTTTACCCGCTCATAACTATAAGTGCAAATGTGTCAATGGTCATTCAAATACACACCTGTGATTACCCAGTCTATGAACTGTAGTTAACTATTCCAGAATGGAACATACACATATTCTACTCTGGTTAAACACATTTGTACATAGGACAATATGGCAGCCCTTAACTTTCATAGGGTATATATGATCCATAAAAACAGCAACACACTTACCAGGTACAGGACCATGAACTTGGGCTACACCTGATGGACCTATGAAAAGGTGAGGGTGAATTACTGTCAGCATCACCAAATATTGCAACAATACAAGCTAATATGTGCATATATCCACATGTACAGTAGCTACTGTTCTACTGGCTGTATTGCTGACATTCTGAGTATGTGTGCACAACTGAGCATAAACCCCATCTCCCTCCTAATGCAGATAGACCTGATATGTACAGCCTGCCACAATGATTGATACAGTATTACACTGGGTGAACACAGTATGCTTACCTGGATGCTCCTCTGCTGTGGACACTGTGGCACCCACCTCCATGATGTATAGTGAGATGGATGTCTGGGACCTGTCATGCATTCCTAGGTTCACCAGAAAATCCTCTGTGGCTGAGAATGGTTGGTCCATTGCAGGCCCTCCACTGTTGGCAGCATGATCCCTGGCAACATCAACTGCCCTTCATTGTACAGCATTCAGCATGTCTGTGGCCCAGTGTTGGACCTGCTCATAGGTCCTGTCCTGTTGGCCAATCTGATTGACATCCCACACAAGGTCTGCCCACAATGCTGCCCTCTATTCCTGATTATGCCTCCCCATGGACAACAAGATCTGATGGCGCCATCTCAGTCCATCTACTATGTTGTCATCTGAGAAGGGGGCATGTCTTCTGTAGTACATGGTCCCTGAAAGACAACAAAAGAAGAACACATTACAGGACCAGATATGTGGACATCCACTATGTACAGATCCAGAGCACCCATAATGGCCTGCACTGTCCACTGCTTCTTCACATGTCATACCCAATAGTCTTGTAGCACATTATGTGTGTGGATACCACCAAGAGAGTACCAATACGGGGGTATGTCCCTGTGCGCCATGACAGATTCTGCTGTATGTTCCTACACCCAGCACTGCAGTCTACTGTGGTATGTCCATATAGGCAAACTCCCACTAATATATCATACAGCCACTGCTAGACAAATAACAGTGTGCTATTACAGCCACTATATAGGGAAAGTCCAGCAACAACAGTGTGTCTCAATGACAGAAAACAATGCAAACCTGGCGTAGTATATGTTAACTGTAGGTATCATACCTCTTAACTATACAGATATTTGCAGAATGTCAAGATGTTTGCCTCATAGTTTTGGTTATTTTCACACAATATTGTGAATTTCTGGCAAAAGGTTGGTCAGTCATTGATGGTTGATGTCAGAAAATAAAGACAGACATCTGAATTTAAGATGTAGTACCCTTCAGAACACAGTCAGGAAACTGTAATATCTGTTCTATTCACTTTCATACTTTGTACGAGCAATAGTTACAGTGTCCCTTATTTTGGGCTTTTGTCGTGCCATTAATTATGGCTTTGTTCAGATTTCTTGGTGTAACAGATAACAGCTATGTTAGGCATAGTTTTCAATCAGACAGGGTACAACATAAACAGTATCACAGACTTAGCCAGAATATATCAGGGACAATCAGGGAGACTTTTAAAATGTTAGAACTATTTATTTATGTGTCTATTTATGTGAGACACTGACAGAATGAGAGGAGATGAATTAGTGTACATCATCTGTTACAGGAGTACACACTATTAATTATTGTCACTATGTATTATGTATAATTCACTAGCTTCCCTACAACAGCCAACCATTGTAGGAAGGAATAAGAGAGACAGAGCTAAGTTGTGAGTGGAAATTAGGGACATTTGAGAGGCATGCCTGTAGATGTACTATAGATGAGTATCAATAACACGTCATTATCATAGATTTAAATCAGGCTTACTGCTGTAATACCTATTCCCCATACCTTCATCCTCCCATTTGCATCTTGTTATATGGAGAAATCAATTACATGCCTGGTTGAGTGCAGTACTCCTTTGTTGAACTTTGCTTCTGATAATCTTTTGAAAATACACTCTCTTGCAGCCAAAAACAGCTGAATTGCACTATCATTAGCCAATGACATACCACCACAGTGCACTATATAAGGCCTTCATGTAGACCTTGGCCCCTTTCTTAGCTGTTAAGATGGACATTACTGAGGTGTGGAAACTGCAGTATTCTGGAGGGTAGGTACCATAACTGTTAACTTTAGAAAATTAGGCAGTATGTCCACAGTTTCACCTCATATGGGTGGTCAGTGTCCGATGACATTGTGGTCATCTGGCAATTCACTGGCAAACATTGTGGGTTGAGGTCAGTAATGGAAGACACACATTTGAGTGTCAGACTTCATATCCCTCTGAATATGCATGATAATGCAATAGATGTTATTGTATCAACTTGCTATCTATGTAGGAGCAAACTGTAAAACCTGTCCAACCTCTGGACCTTTGTCCCTCCATTAAATATGGCTGTGCCCGGAGGTATGGTAGGTCTGTAGTAGCTACCTTTACATACAGAACACATGAGGGAGGGGTGTGAACACTTTGGAGGACAACAAGTTGTACATGTAACTGTGGCAGCTGTGGCAGCCCTGTCATTATGACAGGGCTAGGGTAAGGGTACTCTTTACATTCCAATTGAAGCACATGATTAAGGTACATCTGTTATGCAACAGTGCCAATAACAGAGTAGTAGGTGACATATAGTTATGCTATATGGATATGTGCTGTGTGTCCCAACCTGCAGGCCTTTGACTTGCAAAGCTGGATAGTACATCATTAATTAGCAGTAACCTCTGTGGATAAAGACTGCATGACTCAGTCATTAATTGCTGTCTTCACAATAATGTAATTGAACTGCAACACAAGACTGGATTTGAACCCAGGACTCTGTGTGGCACAATGTACTGCATGCAAGGCACTTAACAGATTGAGCTACTGAGTCACTGCTACAGCAAGTGTATTTGCAAGGTATATGTGCAAACATACAGACTGTGACACACATTGGCTGCCTCCATCAGTATGCGTATGGCTTTCTATGGCTGTATTTTGCACCAGGGTCCAAGTTGAACACGTCCTTTGCCATTGATGCCTTAGCAGGTCTATTTCTACATGATGCTGATACAAAGGCACATTTACCTGCTATCACAAGCCTCACTTACTTCCATTTTATGTCTTTGGCTGTCTAGTCATGTATTATTGCACCAGAGTCCAGGTTACACTACCATTTTTCCAATTAATTTTTAATTCCAGTTTGCACAGTGCAGCGCAGCATAGTGCACAGCTCTGTTGAGACACGTCTAAGGACTATAATTTGAAATCACTATGATTTGATGAAAACACATGTTTTAATTAAGATCTGTGTAGTGTGGTAGGTTAATGCAGTGTACTGGAGGTGTGATGGGCTTGGGTCCAAAACATGGCAGAGGTATTTATTTTGTACATGTGACTTACAATGTTAAAAAAACATATACTCATTATAGCTCTATTTAACTGAGCTAAGTGAAGCTGCATGACACGGCCCGCCATGTAGCTCCGTGCAAAAAAAGATATAAAGAAAAGAAAAAAGGGAGATAGGAAAGTGGTAAAATGGGGACAAGCAGGCCGAAAAACATGAAACCAGGTAGGGATGTGCAGGAAGGGAGTAGGAAAGAACCATAGCTAACCATTTCTTGTACAGCAACAGGTGTGCACTTTGACAGATTTTGTAGGTGAACTTGAACTCTCAACCTCCAGGGGGAGGGATGAGGACAACATAACTGCATTGTCAAGCCGGTTGGACCAAATTACTTGTGTACAGTGGACACGTGTACAAAATGGAGAGCTATGTATGGGGAATATTTGTTTTGGGGGGGCAGGTGCCTATTTTTTTATTAAGGTGAGAGTGGAATGTTGGGAAGGGACTTATGTACACGTGAGGAGGTAAGTTAGGTAGGAAAGGATGCAATCACAGGCAGACAAGACAGCAGACAAGGGCAGTGTGTGACACATGAGGTGGGTGAACACCTTGGATGGGGAGGGTGTTGTGGAATCCAAGTCACACGTGCCTCCAGACAGCAGCACAGTGACTCATGTTCCCACCCATGGGACTGTTGACACTGCTCCTTCACTGCTCTGAGGGTGGATGCACTGGAGGCTGGGTGCCAGGATGAGGCTGCCCCACCAGGTTGGCCAGCTTGCCCTCAGTCCAGCGCAGGCAGTGTTCATAGGTCTGGTGAACAATCCTGAGTACCATGACTGGCAGTTGATTCTGGGTGACAATGCCCTTTCCACCACCGCTCCCATGGGGGAGATCGGACCCCATCCCCTGAGGCAGTCTCACCTGATGCCACAAGTGGTGCAGGGGCAGTAGAGGGGGCACCACCGGTCTGGGTCCCAGACATGCTAGGACCCAGTGCCGTGGCCAGTTGAGGCAAGGTAGGCGTATCAGCCTTAACCAACCTACCCTGACCTGCTGTAGTAATGGAGACATAGCAGTAAGTATAGGTTAGTTGTGAACTAATCATTGTTAGTAATAACAGCATGGCAGAACATTGGAAATAACCCAATTACATATCAATGCATATTATGTGAAACACAACAATAACTAACAGGACAGTCAGTATGCTAACAGCATGCCAGTAACAGTTACAGCATAACACCAACAAAATAGGTAATTTAATATGATATGTTAATATACAACCATTATAAAACAAAGCAATAATAAAACACATGTCCCAAAATACAGTTAATGTAACAGTATATGTTAATAGTAAACCATAATGAATGAATAACAATTAAAAATAAATGAAGATATGGGGTGGGGAGAGAGAGAGAAAAACAGTCCATTAGTAACATTTCCAGTTATTTCTTTGACAACAGTACTACTGTTTACTTTATGGGTCTGTATTTTGTTTATGTGTACAGTGACTACAAATCACCTATAGCTGATGTAGCATGTACATACTTCTCAAGCTATTTGCATGGGACACTATAGGCTAAGCCGTAACAACTTCGGGTACACAACTACACAGAACACTTGCACATCAGGTGGACTTATGTAACTACCAGTGGCGGCTGGTGACTTCAAATCAATGGGGGGCTGCAGGAGACAGTTGAATGGGTGGGGTCAATGGGAAGGGGTGTGACCAACTAGAAGGGGAGAGCTATGCTCAAAACCACAAAAACTGTAGCTTTAATTAAATATGCTGCCCTGGGTGCCAAACCATCATTATGAGAGTCCAATCAAGACAAAATGAAGTGTAGAAGAAAATAAATATTTCAATGCATTGGCTGCATGACAGCTTACTTAATATCTAGATGGAAACAAAAAGGTTGTGAGGCATGAAAAAAATAAATTACTTTTTAAATACATTACTGTAATGCCAGTCAAAATCAAGTATAAGAAAAACAAGCAGCACTCAACTCAAACCACTTCTCCTTGCACTGCAGTTCTAATTATAATTTATATTCAGCTTTATTAAAGTACCAAGTAGCATGCTGAAAGTAGCAATCTCTGTGATATCCCCACTTGTAAAAATGTTTCTTATCCAAAAAAGACCTGTTGCCTGACAACAACTATCTACTTGTTTCATGGGGAAAACACGGTCAAAGTAAAAAATGAAAAGCAAACAAGATGCAAGCTCAAGGTACATTGCTTAAAGGATTACTCTACAAGTTATGGACCACATATGACAGACTGGCATTCTGTTTAGTTTACAGGTAAAGCCTGCAAAGATGACTGCAAGTCTCCAACAAATGTAATGAGCTTCTTAAAATAATGTAATCCTGTCCTTTATTACAAATACTGTCATATGCATTTTAATACCCAAGGCTTATACGTTATCTAGTTATGTAAGTATTCTCTGCATGGCAACAACAGAAAGGCTTTCAGTGTTGGCAATTCTTTAACAGTAAGCTTATTAAAGCTTATTTGCATCGTACAATCTCAGAGAAGCTTACCTGATGGTCATTAAAGCATTGCTATTTAAACATAGAACAACAGGCAGTTTCTGAATAATAATAAGCATAAATCAACAGTATAAAAAATATGACAGAAACCAGAACATTCTGCAAAATTAAGGACAGATGAAAAGCCACTGTAGTACTTGTGTTTACCTTTGGTGGGGGGATACTCTGCACATTTACACTGCACAACTGCTCCTCGCCTTTTTTGGACACATCCAGAGTCACTACATGAGGGAGTGGGGTGCAGCAAGTATGTCACAATTTGAAATGTCGCTGACACATTTGTCATACCTCTCAACCTCACAGCAAGAAATCTGGACAAAACCATACAGAGAAGTGGGACAAAGGCCCAAAAATAAGAACAAGTTTTAAATATTGCTCTTATAAACTTAGAAAGATAATAGAATAGCAGGTCTTGCATTAACATGAATATACTGAAGGGTATGAAATCTGAAATTCAAATGCCTGTCATTATTTTCTAACTTCAGTCTTTAATGATTTGTCACTAATTTGCCAAAAAAACTAAATTTTATGAAAAATGGACCAAAAATGTGATGCAAACATATAAAATAGCCACACAATACAGCTGGGAATCTATCAAAGAATGGGCACTTCTTTTAATATTAGTACTGCTAACTTGAGCAGCTGACAAAATAAAAGAATCTACATGCATTTCTGAAATAAAAGTAATCTATAACTCTGATTATTACAGTTATTTATTAATTGTAAACCCTCCACGTTTTCTTCCAAAACTGCCATTTTGCAGCAGGATTATTAGGAGAAGAGCAACATTTTGAGCCAAAATCGGGGGCAGTTGAGAGGTTTGGATATGCCTAATTCTATAAAGCAATTTATTTGCATATACCTCTCAACCTGTTAATGCAGGAAATCTGGACAAGGCCAAATATATTGGGGGAACATACAAACAGTACTAAAATTGCTGTTGTATAAACTGAGACAATTGATAGAATAACAGGTCTTGCTTTAGTATGCATTTTTCTGAAGGTTATGAAGTCTGAAACTCAGTGTCTGTCATTATTTAGTGACTTAATTCCTAAATGATTTGCCAGAAAACCACAAATTTTATGAGGAACAAACCAAAAATAAGAAGCAAAAATCTATTCATTCTGTGAAAATTTTTACAGCTGAGAGGTATAGTTCAGCTGGGGCTGTCTTTAAGTACAAAATCATGGTTGAATGGAGCCTCCCCCTTGCAGCCATTCCAATGAACCATTACTTGGCTATTTCACCCCATTTGCCATAAACACTAATGTGCATACTGCTTTACTTCTGTGATGATTTGGACTTCATTTGAAAGTTGTATTTTGCATTTCACAGCACAAACACTAAGGCATCTGCTAAACAAAGCAATGCAATCTCACAATGAAAACAGACTTAGCATTAAAGCTTCTCTGCCCTTAAAACTCACATTCATTGAAACAGCATTGAAACACACATTCAAAGAAAATACATTTGGCTAGTGGCAAATAAAGATTAACTTTGGGCTATTTTCAAATGATAGGCCCTTTGCACACAAAACATACAGGTGTTCTGTGATGCATCTTCCTTATTGCATTAAATTACATTCCTTGTATAATAAAGTACAGTTGTTAGAGGGTGTTTTAAATTTATTGTTTTGAACATTTTTCCAGTAAACAATGAAACAAAATGTATGCACCAATAATGAAAAAACTGCCCAGTTTAGAACATTTCCATCATAAAAGTCTACTCAGACTTCTACAATCCACCAGTATCAGTAAATATGCACAATCTCAGCAGAAGTAAAGGTCATATAAATAATTCCACATTAAAAAGATCTGTAACTAATGAAGAGGTTGCTGCTAGCAAACAACTTTATATTTCATTGTTTCATCTACAAATAAAGTGACTGCTTCCCTTGAGGAATAAATTGCCTATATTACATTAAAAAATGATAAGCTAGTAATATTGCAATAGGGAATGGATGGTAAATAACGGATGGGTTCATAGTTACTAGGTATCTCCACCAAAGAGGACATTCTCAAGCCGGCAGCATCCACCCCATTTACAACACAGTACAATATCAGCAATGCATCGACATATGGTGGGAGTAGAACCCACATCTTTCTGCATCAAGAGCAAGTACACTACCTGCTGTGCTATTAACAATGCAAGCAGTCTCAGCATAAGCAGCAGCAAACTTCTCTTCCCTGCAACTTTCAGCTCCTTGTAACATCTACTCGACACTCAGCTGTATCTTTCAACTTTGCAGCACAAGAAATCTAGAAAAAGCCAAAATGTATTGGGGATAGACAAAAGCCCAAAAACCAGGGGCACATTTTAAACATTGCTTGTATAATCTTGGAAAGTTCTAGAATAAAATGATGTGTTACCACTATGCATTTCACTGCCAAGCCATGAACGCATGACCCTGTACAAAAGTCAGAGCAACATACCACTATGCCAAAAAAGCTGTTTTGTGAAAGAGAGAAAGACTGAAACTTAAATGGCTACCATTTAGTGAATTCAGTTCTCACCATAGCTGTCAACCTCTTAGCACAAAACACCTGGAAAAGCCAGTAATGGGGGAATACAGCCCTCAAACATATTCATTGAATTCAGTTCTCACCATACCTCTCAACCTTAGCACAAAAGCCTAGATGAAGCCAATAATGGGGGAGTACAGTCCCAAAAATAGGGATAGATTTTAAATATTCATCTTATAAACTTAGAAAATTGCTAGAATAAAAGGTTATGTGTTGCTATGTACTTTCTGAAGAATATAAAGTCTGAAATTCAAATGCCTGTCAATTTTATTTATTTAACATTTGTTAACCAGAAAAGTCTGACTTGGAACAAAAGCCAATTTCAGCAGAGGCCCAGGGAGAAATACTACAGACACATGTCTTTGTAACATGGACGGACACCAGAGCAAACCCACACAGAGGTAGGACATGCAGACTCGACACAGAAGGCACCCCATCCAAGAATCAAACCAGAGAACCTCTAGCTGTGAGGCAACAATGCTACCACTGCACCATCAACTATTTAAGGAATTAAAAGCTCATAAACCACAGACTTTATGAGGAACAGAACAGAACAAAATATGAAGCAAACATCTGCAAAAGTTTCACAAATGGTGGTGGGTAGGGAATTCATGCTCTTGTTACCTGCACCCAAGATACAGGGTTCAAGCCTGAGGTATTTTCTAATCACCACCAGCAGGTATCCAGAGTTATCTCTAGCCACCAGTATAAACCAACTGGGGCATTTTACACACACACACACACACACACACACACACACACACACACACACACACACACACACACACACACACACACACACACACAGAGTACCTGAGTCTCTCCTGCCTATACCTCACTTCTTCATCCTAAGTCTCCTGTAATGATAGAATCAATCCACAGCTTCTGCAATCATACCTTCAGTAATGATAGAATCAATCCACAGCTTAAACCCACAGCACAATTTCAGTAATCCTGCATTCGCACCAGAAGTTTTTAGTAATCCTGAATTCGTGCCGGAATGCACACTTTGCTCTTTCCTGGGTATGTTCCAAGACTGCTGACTCTGCAGACCAATCCCCTTCCAGTCTATGCAGTTAACACTGCATAGACTTCTGGGGAATCAGCAATCTGCTTCCTGAATCTGGACTGGTAAGGTAGCAGTCCGGATTCACTTTGTATCACGGATTTGGAGGACTTGTAGGACTGTACCATTGTGGTTCACAGCTGGGGGGGCTGCAGTCCAATATCACGAGCTGCCACTGATAACTACCAAGGTGTTCTGATTTGGTAATACTTTGCAGTCTAGGTAATCATTTAAATGGTAATCCTGTGAAAGATGGATTATGCACCATTAATTACATAACATGAAATTGTGACACTTGAAAGTCATGTATGTATACAGTACAGACACTAAAGAGCTGTCATGCCTTCATTGGCAGGCATGGGAATAGAACCCAATAGCAGTGACTGCAGGGACATCTGTATAGAATCTATTAACTGACTGTAGCAACTTTTAACAGACAGTCTAGGCATACAGCCATACTGGGATTACACATTTTATTTCTGACTTAACATTGCTGATGAACACATTCTTGCTAATGATTTAAACAGTCTGTGACATCTAAACACAGGATTATCTACTCATAATATGGGCTAACTCACCCATTTACCTGTAGTTCTTGTGGAGAGAGAAACTGTCTGTAATATGTGACTGCTACTGTAATATTTACTGCTACATACCACTGGATTTGAACCCTGGACTGTGGACTGTGTGTGGCAAAATGAACTGTACACATCACATTTAACAAACTGAGCTACTGAGTCACCACTGATGACTGACTGATTGACTGATATTTTCCTAAAGCTCACCTGGAACCAAAATATAATCTGGTAGTACTACTACAGTGTTATACTAGCCTCCAGTGACAGTAGAATGCACATGCATGAAATACACGCATAATGCAGATAGTGGGAAAGCTAGATTTCAGTATCATATCTGTGAAGTCAACAAGCAATATCAGCTCATGGAGTGAGCTACTTCATCCATATACCTTTATTACCTGATGTCTGTGGATGACAGAGCATTATGTGACCAACATTGGCCTAGAGACAGCATTAAACAGTACTTATTTGAGATAACCAATACAATTTGCAGCCATTATATTTGAATTCTACAGCTATTACAGTGTTATACTTACTGCAGCTCCTTACCTTACAGCCTCAATGCATACAGCTCTACTGCAATGGTTATGACAACACAATCCTGATGTACACCATTTTCCTTGGTGTTATTGATATCATTTCTTGTTTTTATTGCACTACAGTTGGCATTATTTATTCATTGCATACAGCTCTAAGTCCACATTTATTGCACTACAAACTTTATTGTATATACTTTAATGCAGTTATTGGTATTGTTTCCTGTTTTTATTGCAGTACATTTGGCATTATACATTTATTGCAATGCACCTCTAATTCCACATTTCTTGCACTACAGACTTTACTGTATATACTTTATTGCCGTTCATGCTTTACTCTTTCTTGCTTATTTCCCTACAGTTAGCATAATACATCCGTACTCACCACACTCACGGTGCAGCCTGGCCAAGCACCCGGTATGCGACTCGACATTGTAGGCCCTCTCAGCTGCATCTGTTGAGAAGGAAGCACACCATAATGCATACCAGTTTTGCAGGCATTCAAAATACATATTGGTAAAACTGAGGAAAAAGTACTTACATACTTGTGGGGCATTCCCTGCCCTTGCTTCTTGGAAACAGGTGTCCAAGAGTCCCCTGTTCAGGTCTTTTCAGGTTGTCATGGTGGTGACGACACTGCTCACCTGAGTGGGGCATACCAGTGACACTGGTGAGTTTTATGGCCAGCCAGTCCTAGGCCTCTGTCTTACATTCTGAGTCCTGGAAACCACCCTGCAGCAGCCTGTCCACATGGTTGTGTACAAGGAGCCCACCCATAACCCTGGACTCCAAAATGCCCCAACGCTGCACCTGAACGCACACACCTTCATCACTGCGAGACATTGTATACTATCAGTGATAGCACTCCAATGGATTCTGCTGTATTCCCACCTACTGAGCTTAATATAGGCTGTTTTCCCACTCTGACACGTCATTGGGCAACATTCAAAAAATGCTGCATTGCTTAGCACTGCAGAAATCAGCACAGCTGAGCTGAGAAGCGTGAAAACTCACAGAACTGTAGTCTTAGTGGAGCTTAGCATTGTGCAAACCAGTCAACCATAGCTGAGCAGGACATAAACATTGTCAGCCATTACCATGTTTATGTGGTGCTTTGCAGGTTTAAGCACAGTTGAGCAGAGTTTAGCGGAGCACAGCGAGGCCATCTTTTATTAAAAAAAGGCATAATATGTATATCAAAATTAAATGCATATTTCCCCTTCCATGTATTCATATACTGGACCTACTGCACATGAAGCCATAACTCTACAAATTTAGCTACAAGGATATTTAGCAATCTGGTATACATTCACATATAACACTGAGCTACCTATAAGCAGTGCTGACTACCACGCCACACTCCACAAACATGCTCGGATATGCTTAAACACATCTTTAAATTAATAATTAATTACATCCGGTTTCTATTTTTAAGATGTCTGGTAGGTGTCTGCCATCTTATTTGTGAGCGCAGCTTGGCATTGCTGCACTCTGTGCCATGCTATGAAAACATGCTTTATTTAAAAAAAATAATAAATAAATAAATAAAACAAAGGAAGAAAACAAAATAAAATGAAAATAAAATAACATGAAAATAAAACAAAGGACATTGCAGGGAGTCTCATTCACATCTGCAGCCATGATTAGCACTACACCACTCCCTACACTGATTCAATAACCATGTTCCTTGTCTCTTCCTTGGCAATGCGCCATCATTAATATACATGGTGCACTGCCGAGGGGGAACCATGACCACAGACACAGATACATTTCATGTAGGCTCTACATGGTGCCTACACAAATGTTATTAAATCATGGGTTTAGACTTCTTCAGAATCAAACACTTTGAAACACTAAACCCTAAATAACCCTCCAAAATGGTCACATGTCCAATTCAAACTAAATGGATTTACAATGTATCTAAGTTTTTTTTAACAACACAGTAATGATAAATATCACTCATCTATCAAATGGCTTTTCACCACACTTCAGAAAATAAATTTAGCACTATTAAATATATTCTATTAAACTATATAAGAATTTAATCTTAAAATGCCTGTAATAGATACATGCTCATTCACACCAGGATGAGTGTGTACATTAAGCCTAATTTGCCACAGAACTCCCCGTGCTTGAATTAAATCTCCCAGTGATCTACCCCTGTGATTTTTAATCACCATGTCTAACCCAAAAAAGGCAAACCGGTTATCTAGATTCTTAGAGATATGTTTATACAAGTTGTTTTTGTTTTCATTCCTAATGTCAAGATTATGTTTATATATCTGGCTCTTTAATATCCTTGTTTTTTTTTTCTACATAGAAGCCACAACGATTTTGACATATGGTGAGAGTCACCCCAACAGAATTACAAGTACAATGAAAGGTTGCATTAACCAGGTATCTGTTAACCATAACCATTTCATTCTCTAAAATTAACTTACATCGTGTAGAAAACCCACACCTAAAAGTGCCAAAACTTTTGTTTGTACAATACAAAGTGGAAGACTCAAAAATTTCTAAATAGTTCTTTAAACTCTTCCCTTTTCTGTATACTATCTAGGGTTTGTCATCAATCAGTTCTGTTAACCTATAAAAACATGAAAACAGCTTCCAATTCCAAGTAAAGAACCCCAAAATGTTTTCATGATCTAATGTCTAAGTGGTGATGAAAGAATATCTATGTTCTACATTACCTACTTCTCTGGCTCCTACAAAACCAAGTCCATTGTGTTGTGTCCCTCTAAGCAAAGGTTGAATGTTAATAGCTCAACCTTCAATGCCATCCTGGCCAGTCTGACATACTGGCCCTTAATGATTTTGTGTTCTTCCTCAACATCTGCTGTGTATCCATGAAAAAATAGTTTAAATACATTGTTGTATGTTATTGTGAATATTTAACTTGCTCACATTTTAATCTGTGTTCTAAACTCTTCTAGTTCCTTACATTCCTAGAACATTTGTTGGTGGTGCACTGGTGCAGTGGTTAGCATCGTTACCTCACAGAAAGATGTTCTCCTGTTCAATTCTCAGCTGGGGTGCCTTCTGTGTGGAGTCTGCATGTCTTCCCTGCATTTGCATTGATTTCCTCTGGGTGCTCTGGCTTCCTCCTACATTCCAAAGACATGCATCTGGAGTGTTTCTCCCTGGGCTTCCACTGAAAATGGGCTCTGTCCCAGTTGGACTTTCTCAGTAAACAAGTAAATAAAATTTGTGACCACATTCCCCTCTTCTGCCTGCTCCTTTAACATATTCTATTTACATTTGGGCGATTTCTTTCTAATCTTTCTGGTGTATAAAAATGTTTATTTAAGCATTTCCAGGTGAATAATTTAAATCTGCATGCCCTCATTACTACTCTTGGGAGTTATATAATTTATTCCATTCTTCTTGCCTTATTTAGGTTCATAGGTTATGCGGTAGCTTTGTCGCCTCATAGCAAGACGTTGTCCTGTTCGATTCTCAGCTAGAGCATCTTCTGTGTGGAGGCATACGTGAATGGGGCATGCCTTCATTGAAGGTTGTGCGTCAGGGCTGGTAACCTGGTACGTAAAAATCCACTACCAATCACTAGCAGACTGGAGTTCCACTGTGGTGACCCCTAACCGGGAAAAGCCGAAAGAAACAAACAAACAAGTTTCATAGGTAAGTACTAGGCTATCTGCCCAAGGGCATTTATAAGCTTAGCCAGAGTGTGTTGGCTTTCGCCATTCCCTTAGATTAGTTCCCTGTGCCTCTGACCAGCAGAGCCATTAGTTCTCTGTGCCTCTGTCCAGCAGTGCCACTGCAGTGATCCCTGGGGTAAATTTTCTGTTTCCCATCCACCCGTCAAGATTTCTCTTGAAGAGTGCTAAGTGAGGGGCTCTGCCTGATGTATATTGGAATCTTGTTACAAAGCATGGGGAGTCTCTGGGTCAGGAATCTATCCCTCCAGCATGTCCTATTTATCTTTGTGGTAAGGTTTATATCCCTAGAGCGTGTGGCTCTCAAGGATTTGTCTTTTTTTAGGTGGAGCATATCCATCAATTCTGGGTTGGACATGACATTGTATGTCAAGCAGAGATCACTTCTAAGTAAGTGGTATGCAACCGAGTACAGCTGGAGTTTCTTTAGTCGGGCTGCATAGGTCATCTGTTTGAGGTCAGTAATGCTCTTGGTGAGGTACTTCTGTGGTCTTTCCAGCTGTTGCAGGTGTCTTGTAAGGTACATCCCAAATGAGGCATTGTATTCTATAATGGGTCTAATAAGTGATGAGTAGAGAGGCACAATAACCTTCTTTGTTTTGGATGAGAACCCTTTTGAGATTAGGTAGGCCACGTAGAAAGATTTTCTAACCACCTTGGCAATATGATTATCAAAGGAGAGATTGCTATCTACTTGGGTCCCCAGATCCCGTATTACTTTTTTCTGTATTTAGGGAACTACCACCTTTGTGGGTACTTTCTTTTTTTCCAAAGGGGATGACTATGCACTTTTCAACTTGAGGCCGTGATTTTGACACCAGGTATCTGTTTCAGTGAGACTGTTCTGGAGGGTGTCTGTATCAGCCGGAGAATCAATTATGGCCCCTAGTTTGCAGTCATCTGCAGACTTGGTCAGCCAAAGTCCTCCTGTGCTTGCCTATACCTCTGACAAGTATATACTGAACAGGAGGGGTCCTAGAACTGAGCCCTAGGGGATGACACTTGTAACTGGTTTAGAGTCGGACCTAGAGTCTGCAACTCTCACTGTGTGGGTTCTGTCCATGAGCCAATTTGCGACCCATTTCATGACGTAGGGGTTAATGTTCATGTTGGTGAGTTTGTCTATAATACCAGAATGGGGAATGGTGTTGAAAGCCTTTGCAAGGTCTAGGTAGGCTGTGTGGATCTCCTTACCCTCATCTAATGCCTTGTTAACTATCTCAAAGAAGTCCACCAGGTTTAGGAGGCATGATCTGCCCTTAACAAAGCCAAACTGGGTGGGGTCCAAAGTTTGGAGGTTCCCAATGTCTCTGTTAATGAGTTCCATGATGATGTGCTCCAGAGCCTTGCAGACCAGGCTAGTCAGGCTTATAGGGCAATAGTTCCCAGGGTCCATTGTGGCGCCACCTTTGTGGAGTGGGATAAATGTTGCTGTGTTCCACTCTGTGGGTATGTAGCCTGTAGAGAGGCTGAATTTGAACAGTGTGTTTAGGTGTGGGGTTAGTTCATTTTGGAGATCTTGTAAGACACAGCCCGGGACACCGTCCGGTCCCATTGAGGCTGTGTTTTTTGCTTTGGGTACGGCTATTTTAACCTGTGTGTTGGTGATTGCCGGGGCCTTACATTCTTCTGGTATGGTTATGGGCCCTTTAGGGGGTGAGAGGGGTGTGAAGTTTGCACTGAACCTGTCTGCCAAAATTTTGGCAATATCAGTCGGTTCAGTGTATTTTGTGCCATTCTGCACCAACACAGAGCAGATCTGAGAGTTTCCACTTAAGTTCTTGACATAGCTAAAGAATGCTTTGTGGTTATCTTTGGAGTCATTGGCAATTTTTCTTTCAAAGCTAGCCTTGGATGATTTTATGAGGGATTGTAGTTTCTTGCTGATACTGATCAGGGATGTCTTTCCTTCTAGGGATTTTGCTCTTATCTGTACTAGTTTCCTCCTTCTATTGTAGAGCCTGTTTATGGCAGGGGTCCACCAGACTGGTTTCCTTTTCTTAGAGGAGTGAGTCTTGATTTTATTTGGGATAGCACGATCCATGCATTCCTGCAGATGATCACAGATTGCCTTTGCATAGATTTCAGCAGCTTGGAGAGCATTGTCCATTGGCGTGGGGGCTGTGAACCTTTCCACCTTGGTCTTAAGCAACGTGAAGTTTGCTTTTGAAAAGTTTTTCATGGTGGTTTCCTTGATTGGGGTTGGGGTGGAATGTGACTATCCAGAGTGATTAGTCTATGGTCTGATCTAACCCACAAGAGGTTGACGTCAGATGTGGAACACTGGTCGCTCATGTTGGTGATGACCAGGTCCAATATGCTGTTCCCTCTGGTGGGGGTGTTGACCAGTTGATCCAGGACATTCGAGTTTATAAATTCTAGGAAGCATTGGGCAAGGGAGTTAGTACTTGAGTAGTTCTCCCAGTTAATGTTTAGGTAGTTGAAATCACCCAGTATTAGGGTGTTTGGTAGGACCTTCACATTTCCCAGTGTCTCCAGAAATGTGGAATGGGGGTCCTGGATCATGGTGGGTGATCTGTAGCAAGCTACAATTTGGATTGCTGTTTTGCCCATTGTTAGTTGCACTTGGATGATCTTTGATGCATCGTGCTGCACCACTAACCTGGAGGTATGAGTATCCTTGATGAATATGGATACACCCCCGCGTTTTGTGTTTCGGTCTGGGTTCTGTGGCTGAAAGGTATGGTATGAGTTATAGCCTGGTAGTGCTGGGCTGCTCTCTGGAGCCTTAAACCAGGTTTCTGTTACTGCACAGATATCAATGTTCTCCATACTGAGGAGTGCCTTGAGTGCATGCATTTTGAGGTTTAGACTTCTGGCATTGAGTAGCATTACCCTCAGTTTTTGGTTATTTGTGCTATTTATGGTGGTGGGTTTGTCTTTTGAGCCTTGCCTAAAAAAGGCACTATGGGGGCGGCAAGAGCCTTTGCCAGTATTCAAAAGCCTAAGGGTGATAGGTGCAAGCCATCTCTTATGAAGCAACGTGGCTTGTCAAGCATGTCATCTCAGGCAGACAGATACTGGATCCCCTTTGAATGACACCAGAAACTTAGCCAATTGTTGAAGTTGATCATTTTTTTCTTTATACTGTGGCATCATTCTTGGTGAGGGTAGGATGCTACTCATGGTCAGGGTCATACCTACCTGGGCTACATGATCAGAGAGCTCTTCCATGTCTCTTTTCATGTAGTCCAGGGAGGTATGTCTCAGGTCATTCACACCAACATGTACAATGACAGAGTCGTATTTGTAGTTGTTCTGGAGTGACCTGAGTGCTTGTGTTATCTGGCGGATCCTGGTGCCTGACAGGCAGCTAACTGTAACCTTCTCCTTGTCTAGCTTAGTTAGTGGGACATCAGTGTGCCTGACTATAGAGTCACCTATCACTAGTGTGTTGGGTATGTTATTTTGCCTTAAGGGCGGTGATTGCATAGCACACTAATTATGTGAAGCATTTGTTTCATGGTTGATGATGAGTTGTGGAGGTTGCTTGGATGTCTGCTTTGGAGGTCTCTGTTGCTTTTGCAGATTTTTATTTAGAGCCTCTGAGAATGTTTTCATGTATTTATGTGTGTTATTTGCCTGTGTTGGTTTGTTAGGTCTATGTGAGACTGGTGGTGTGTTCCAGGTATTACCCTTCTCCTCTTGACAGTCAGTTACAGTCTAGGGTTGAGAGAGCTTTGCCTCCAGTCTGGCTGTATAATTGCATCTCTCGCATATATATTAGTGTTTAGTGGTAGGAGGAGAGGGTTGTCTGTGTACATGAGGCAGTTGTAACATTGCCTCAAAATGCCCAGATTCATCACTTGGATTGGAGAGTACACTAAAAACTGTCCTTTGGACATGCCTGAATAGGTAGAGTGAGCTGTTTTTCTGATTGACTGGTATGGACAAATAGAGAGCCTTGTCCTTCTGGACAGTATAAGGGGGGGCTAGTGCTAGGGGTATTTAGTGCTTGTTATGTGTTTTAAGCAAGTGCTGGGCTGTAAAATGAATGGTTTGAGTGATAAAGTTGAAAGTTTGTCTAGTTCCAAGGGAAAAACTGAAGAGTAGACTTCATGGAGTCGGGAATAGTTTAACCCTAGCTAACTGGCGCTGCCCGGTGTGCAAAACTGCTCAAATGTAGTTTTTATATCAGAAAGATTATAGAGATAGAAATTAGCCCAAAATGGCCAATAAAACTACAGTTTCTGGGAAGAACACCATTCCTCCAAGGGCAGGTAGGCTGTTAAGAGCTCCCCACTCTTACTGGTGTAGAAAAAATCTTCCTTATTGCCCAAGTAAGGTATGGCCAAACACAGAAGCTTAAACACAGTTCGGGTATCAGCAGATATCTGAAACTGGACTTTTCTAGGTTAGTAAGGTGGGAAAATAGCAATATTTTTTTTTTTTCAAGAATACAGTGGAAACAAATGCAAAAAACACTTTTATAGTGCAGTAATGGCTGTCGCACTTGAGTGGGAAGCCAGTAAGAGTTAAAAATACAATTTACAACAATTTACAACAAAAAACAAATTTTAAAGTGCAGGCACAAATAAATGCAATTTCAGTATAAAATGAGCGTTTACTCCTTTATTTGATTATTTCCCTTTCCCAATTTTCCACTTTCTTTCTTCCATTTATATTTCCCTAATCTTAACCATCTGTTTAATATTCCTGTCAAATCCTTTCTTATTCTTCCTTCACTCCTTCTTTCTTCTACTGCTTGTATGAATTTCTGTGTTATCTATCTCGTCCAATTTTCTTCTGTATTTTCTTTTATGTATTTACTTATACACATATATTCCCATTCTAAATTTCTCTCTAACCAATATTCATCGCTTATGTTCACCCAGTTTTTTATTCTATTCCCTTGTGTGATCTACATCCAGTATTTTAACCTTAACTTGCTTTCTCTTCCATTTCCATTTTGTTGTTTGTCTTTCCTTATTTTATGTTTTCTCTCCTATTGATACAGTTCTGTCTTTCTATCTACTGTTTACACCATTCTCCTATCGTTGCTTAAAGATTTTCTGCACTTCTCTTGTGTAATTCATCTTCAGGTCCCCTTTTCTTGATTCAAAGAGTGTTCTTGAGATATATATATATATATATATATATATATATATATATATATATATATATATATATATATATATATATATATATATATATATATATATATATATATATTTCTCCGTTCTGCTTCTTTATTCCAAATAATTTATTTCCACACTGTCTTATAACCTATATCTATTATTGTTAAGATATTTGCTATCATACATTATTTCAGTTCCTCTTCATGTCTGGGATCCCCAGTCTGTCCTCTGATTTTGCCCTAACTAATGTTTCATGTGCTACTTTTGTTTTTTGTTTTTTTTTTCCTTTCACATATATAACTACTGAATTGCTGTTTAATCTACTTTAGCATTCTGACTACAGGTAATTTCTAGATTATTGAACCTGGATGTTTGTATTGTGGACATACATATATTTGTATAATTTTTACCTTTTGGTCTATATCCATTCATATATTTTATTTTTGTATTGGATTCTTTTTTTAACTATATATATTTTTAAATGTTTGTTTTTGTTTGTTTCATCTACTATTATTTAGCCATATCACTTGGTATTTGATGTAATCTTTCCACACCCATTCCTCATTTCTCCCCTGTCCAACTTCTCGATTTTGCCTTACTGCACAAACTTGAGTTTTTTCTTTGCTTATTTTATAACCATTCTTCCTCAGTGAGCTACATACAGTTCTCCATAATTTCTCCAAATATTTTTGGCCTACGTAATGTCAGTAACACATCATCTGCGTAGAGTGATATCAGTTTTTCCGTTGTTCGCCATTGATATCCTTTTATTTCTCAGCCTCTTATTGTCTGCACCAGTGATTCTAAATATATTGCAAAGAGCAATGGGGAGAAAAGCCAGCCTTGATGCACCCCCCCCACCTTTATTTCTTTAGCAAATTTTGCGCTAATATTTAACTGCACTGTCACTCCTTCATAAAATCTCTTTACTAATCCTTTGCATTCTACTGGAAATCCCCATTTTTCTAACTCAGTCAAAAGCCTTTTCTGCATCTAACATATTATCAATATCTTTTTTGCATTCTCTTTTGCATCTTGAATTATAAATAGAGTAATAACTAAGTTGTCTGCTTTTCTTTTTCCAGCTACAAAACCTGTTCGGTGTCCTTGTTCTATTCTTTGCAGTAGTCTGTCTAATCTGCCCTCTTGGATTTGCATAAAACATTTATAATTGTGATTCAATATGCAAACTGGCCTATATGCAGTTGGTATTACTAGGTATTCCTCTTCTTTGTTTATTACTATGACTACTGCCCCTAGTTTTTGGTAATTCAAATAAAACAACTTTAATAGAAAAAATGAGTAAGTGCTTTCACAACCTGTCACTTCTTCAGACTCTCACAATAACAGCACCTGCTCCCTATTTAAAAACACATCCAACTGAGCAAATCAATTAAACATACAGCTCTCATAAAGACATACACATATCTTCATATAAACATTATATAAAAAACTATGTAAAAAATATAGCTAATGCAAATCAGCTTATAAAACTTCAATGGGGGAGTGCATGTGCATGCAGCAAGGGTTTGAGAGACACCATATCATTAATTCCAGGTGCATTAACTGCATTAAAATGATAATCAACCTTTGTTCGGCTAACTCAGTCTTTTTCTTGATCTCCCTCCCTCTAATGCTATCCTTCACAATTTCTAGCACAAAAAACTTAAACTTATGCTGGGGTCCACGGACTGTAATATGACGTGCTAAAGCATTACTATCCTTACTGTTCCTGATATATCTCAAATGTTCTAAAATGCATTCCCTCAAAAACAATTAGTTTTACCTAAATAAAATGCAAAGCAGACCACACAAAAACTGAAATACACTACATTTCTAGTTTTGCAATCTTCATAGAACTTACATTCAACCATTACCCTTGTCTGTGGCTGCATAAACCTCATACCTGTATAAATACAGTCACAGGTACTACAACTTCTACAGGGATATGTCCCTTGTCTCTAGGATACAGAAACTGATCTAGCCAATCCTGAGCTGTAGCATAACTGCCTTTTTAGTGAGAGATTATTCTTAAAAGAAAACATGGGTCTCTCACTCACAGCCTCTCTTAGTTCCACAGATACTTTTAATATACCCAATTCCTTTTAATGATGTCACAGAAAACACTGACATCACTTGAAAAAGTCATAGGAACCCTCACTCTTCCAGATTCCCTATGTTCATGCTCATTTGTATCTCTAGGGGGGTGCTCAGAAAAGTACGGTCAGCTTCTAGTATTCCTCTCATTCGATAACTGGGTAATACTAGCATCAATTTTTTTCTCAGAGTACCGTATCTTCAGAAAGTCATCCTTAAGATCCTTAAGGGCTACCATAAGTTGTGTATCTTCATTATGCAGCCACATCATTCTCAAATCTGGCCCCTAAGTGCATTCTTAACAATATGCCTTGGATGCATACTATTCTTATGTAAAAGTGAGTTCTTTCTGCTTGGCTTCCTATATAAACTAGTTTGCAGATTCCCTAAATCAGACTTTCTCACAGTAACATCCAAAAAAAGTATCTCATCTTTGGAGTACTTATAAGCGAATCTCAAAAAAGTCATAATGTTAGATAAATACTCAAAATGAGAAAGTAACTCACTGGAACCATTCCATAAAAAGAATATTTCATCCACAAATTGAGTGTACCATACCACATACCTATAGAACTCATTGTTACGTGGCACTGCACTCTCTTCCCATTGCAGTAATGCTAGGTTGGCATAGCTATTGGCACAAGCCATGCCCATAGCCACACCAACCTTCTGCAAAAATAACTCATTATTAAAAACAAAAACATTTCAAACCAGAAAATGGCACTTGTAATGACTTAAGAACAAAACACACTGAGACAGAGAGCCAACTGTACTCTCTGCAACAAAAACATTATTTTCTAAAATGATCTCCAACAATATACAGAACAAATCAATTTTTTTCAGGAGGCAAATACCTACTTATTAACAAAAATTCCCTGATATTATCAATACTCCAGGTGTTTGGGATGACAGTAAACAGGGATTCACTATCCATGGTAACAAAAACATAGTCATCATTAGGTCCAAACTCCTTCACATTAGTATACAGTTCCTGTAAAAAAGACTCTAGTGTCTTTCAAAACTGTCTTTGTTACATCCAAAATCGGTCGCAAAGTCTTTTCTACATAAATAGAAAATGGTTCGTTAGCCCATCCTTTGCTGGAAACTATAGGTCTCATTGGTGGGCATACCAAACTCTTATGTACTTTGGGAAGGCCATACAAGACAGGAACTACCGGATGTTCAACATTAAGATAATTGTGCAAGTCCACAGTAATCATATTGGTCATGAGTAAATCATAAACCAAGATGGACACTTTCTCTATTAGCCCATTCACAAGCACTTTAGAAAGCACAGTATAAGTAGAAGTGTCTATCAACAATTTCAACATTTGTTCCAGGTAGACTTCTTTATCCATTGCTACAACCCCCCCCACCTTTATCTGCTAGTCTTATTTCTAATGAAGACATATTCTTTAATTCATACAAAGCTCTGTATTCATATTCATTCAAATTATAAAAGGCGGGGTAATGCTCATGTTCGAACACTTCTCTTATCTCCCATTCACATACAGAGACAAAACTTTCAACAACTGGGTGAGTCTTAGATACAAATAAACTAGGCTTCTTTAACTTAACATAACTCATGCTCTGTCATGGAAACATTAATTTTAATGATATATTTCTGGCAAACACTTGTAAATCTAAAAGTAGATCTACCATGCTCGACCTTCTGGCTGGAACAAATTAAAGGCCTCTATTCAATAAAGAAATCTGTGCCATTGTTAGTCTATGTGGGGAAAGATTGAACACCATTCCATGACAGTTTGTTCCTTGTCCTCAAGAATAAGACTGAATCGGCTGAACAAAGGTGGATTGTCTTTTATAATGCAGCAAATGCACCTGGAATTAATGCTATGGTGTCTCTCAAACCCTTGCTGTGTGTACATGCACTCACCCATTGAAGCTTTATAGGTTGATTTGCATTAGCTATATTTTTTACATAATTTTTTTATATAATGTTTATGGTACGATATGTACAGTATATGTCTTTAAGAGAGTTGTATGTTTAATTGATTTGCTCAGTTGGATATATTTTTAAATAGAGAGCAGGTGCTGTTATTGTGAAAGTGAGAAGAAGCGACAGGTCATGAAAGCATTTACTCATTTTTTATATTAAAGTTGCTTTTTACTTTAAGCTGTGGTGATTCTGTTCGGTTTGTTATTTTTGTGGTTTTTGTAAGTTTAAATACATGTTATGGGTTTCCTGGGTCATAGAGGGGGACCTATTGCTTGCAAGGAAATGGTGTGGGATTTTGCTTATGGTGATTTGAATGTGGAGAAGCTCAAGTTCATTGTCCTGTTTGATCAGCCTCGAGGTATATTTATGTTTGATGCTACTCAAAACACCTCCACCTTTAGTCCCTGTCTGTGTAGTAGCTTGTCTAAATGTGTGGAAGGCATTATAGCCTTGCATTGCCAGTGTGCTTTCTGCAGCTTTAAACCATGTCTCAGTGATCACACATACATCAGCATTTTCTAGGGTGAGGAGAGCTTGTGGTGGAGTTTCTTATTTAGACTCCTAGCACTGACCAGTAACACCTCAGATTTTATTGGTTTTGATTTGTGATGTTGGAAGTACTTTCAGTTTGGCATTGCCTAAAATAGGCACTATGGGGAGGGAAATGTTTTTGCCAGCATTCAAAAGCCTAGAGGGGAGAGGTGAAGATTATCCATAGCAAAGGAATATTGTCTGTTGATCATTTCTTTTCATGTTGGCAAATATTGCACCCACTTAAAATGACACCAGAAACCAAGCCAGTTATTAAAGTCAGTCATCTTCTGATCATATGGTGGCATCATCCTTGGGGAAGGTAAAATGCTGATCAATGATCGGCTGATACCAACTTGGGACATATATTCCAAGGGCACGGTTACATCTCTCATCATATAGTCTAGGAAGGTACTTCTCATATCATGTATACCCATATGGACTATGACTGAGTCATACTGGTACTTGTAGTCCAATGACCTGAGTGTGTGCATAATGTGGCAGATCCTGGTCACTGATAAGCAACTGACTGTGACTTTCTCCTTACTCAGCCTGGTGAGAGGAACATCAGTGTGTCTCACAATGGAGTCTTCACTGACCAGAATTTTGGATAGTGTGATGCTTCATATCCTCCTCCTCTTATTTTTTTGTGATCTTCTTCTGATAGGTGTGTCTCTTGCATTGGTCTTATTTGCACCTTAGTTTTCCTTAGTGCTCAAATCATTCTCTACGTTTTCACTTTATTTCCTAGCCAATTGACTTTCCAAGAGTTTATCTTAAGTCTTAATGCTACAATATAATATTTTATGTTTTCTTCTTTTCCTTCTTTGTCTACTAGCTTCTTTTCTTCTCCTTCATTTTGAGTTTTCTATGTACCTTTTACAGTACCCTTCTTTTCTCCTTCTTGTCTTTGTCTTTTGCATACCATTCCATTCTCTACTTCCTTTTATCATATAAAGCCTCCTCTTGTATTCCTATAACTCTGTCCTTGTGAATGTGGTTCCCCCTTTTTCATTATTTTTTATATCTGATTATCATTAAATCTAGTCTATTATCAACCCCTTTCAAGTCTAGTTGTTTCATCATATTTATCTATGAAGGTGTCCTCATTTGCACCTGCTGTAATTTTCAGCCCCCTTTCCAATGTCTATCTTTTGTTACTTATATTCCCCTTATTTGACCTTTTCATTTAAATTTGCATCATGTATCCTCCTCCTGTGTGTTTCCTCTTTCTTCTTCCTTACCCTGTCCTTTTTCGACGATGTTAGGGACTCCGCATTTTTTGCGGACATAACAGAATTATTTAGGGATGACTTGGATCCATTAATGGGACAACATTAGTCCCATGCTGAATCCATTAAATTGTTGTCTAACTTGAAATACAGTGCTAGCGTACTTATTATTTTATAGACAAACCAACGAGCTTTGACTTTGGGATTTTTGATGCATTATTAAAGTTTAACAGCTTGTATCAAGGTTTCTGACTAACAGCATGAGATGAATGATTTTAATATATTATCTCAATTTGCAACATCGTATTGTCTGATTAAAATTGTCATCTAGGTTAGTAGATATCTGTAGACAATCTTAAATAATGAAATGCTTGCTTAACCTATATTGTATTTTTATACGCATTTTTATGGATGACAAAACTGCCGTTTTACTTGTGATACATTTATATGTCAGAGACCAGATGCTGACTATTTAAGAAGCTTTTGTCTCTTTAAATTTGAAATTGTTTGGTTTCAGTTGTTTTATTATTGTATTATTATATTGATTAATTGAAGCTTGTTTCTGTATATAAGGGAATGGTTTTTATTGCTTAAATGTAACCTGATGAAGCGCACCTGAGTCTATTAAACTCTACATTTATTTTTCATGGTGGTTCCTTGCAGTTTATTCTCCTCATCATCTGTCCTTTTTCTAGTTATGCCAGCTTTGTCTCCCTCTTTCCCACTAAATCATCCTTTTTGTCTTTCATTGTTTCCTGGATAACATACTTTCTCTTTTAATTTCCCCAGTGTTGTGTCCAGTATAATGTGTATTTCTTATCCCCTTCATTTTAAGTCTTTCCTCTTTGTGCCTGTGTTGTGTCTCCTTTTTAACCCCCCTCATGTAGACTGTCTTTGCATTTTGTACTGCCTTCTCTGCATTCCTTTTTCCCTGCTTTGTCAGATTACTTGTCTTTATATATCCTTTCCTTTAATATTTACAGTTTACTGTATATTATTTTCCTTTTTGATAGCAATTTCTGTGTAATTTCTTTTAACACATTATAACCTTCTCACTCACCTTTCAGTGGGTTAACATCATTTACATATTCCATTTTCCAGTCCTGAACAGAATCATACTGCTCAAACATATTTTGTCCCTTAAACTTTCCATCATTTTTCTTTATGTTATGCAACAATGTCCAAGTATTATGTCTCTTTTCATCTCCATTGTCCTGCTACTCTAATCCTTGGTGTCATATGCATGTCTGACGCATTTTCCACTACATGCATTGCATGCTTGTGTTATGGCTCCTTCCTGATTATTCATATTTACAGTCCATTGAATTCTTTCACCATTGTTACTTCCCCCTTTCATATTAGCTGTTCAAACCCTTGCAGTTTTTCTTTATTCCTCTCATGGTCTAACAAATTGTGTTTTTCACCCTGTCCCTATTCCTTTTTTATTTCCAATTTGTACTCTACTGGGTCCAATTATGGAATCTTTTATACATTTTTGTTTGTGTTGCTGGATAGATTCTGGAACTGACATTTTATTTCTTCTGTTTTTTTCTTTCTTTCTTCTGTTCTCCTTTAGTAGTTCTGCTCTCTATCGCTTTCTCTTTCAATCAGGGTTTACTGCCTCTTAAAAATTGGGAGTAGTCCTCTTCTTGCTGCTTCTCCTCCCTCGTGGTTTCTCCCTTCCTGTCTGCTGTCCTTTCCTGATGGGTGCTGCTCCATATGTCACTGGCTGCTGGTGGATGTTGATTGCTTACTTTGTGTCTGTTACTGTTTTAGAGCCTCTATTCATGAATATCCTGAACATTTCTGGGTATAGCAGCCCCTACCTCACTTTGTTCTCCTTACATGTTTTGATGCCGTCGTAAATGCATTTCTTTTCTTTTCTTTCTTGTTTCATCCAAGTAGTGTTGATCTATAAATACTATTTTGTCTGCTACCATTAACTTCTTTCCAGGCTCCTAGTCTTTCAGAAGTATTTTTCTTTTATTTCATAATACAAACAAGTACAATGATATTTCTTGGGTATTTACACATGTCTTCCCCTGGCCTCTATGCTGTCTTGCACACTCAATCAATTATTATTTCTGCTTCTGCTATTTTAGGTCATTTTGCACAGACGTCTCTTATTTTCTTTTTGCATTCTGTACCTTCCCATCTTTCAAGTATTCCACTGATTTAGATCCATTTGTTCCACATTATACAATCGATTCACATGCCTCCATGGTTACAATTCCGGACTGTTACTCTGTGTTTCCTCTGTTAACCCCTATTCTTCCAATTCCTACTGCCTGGCATCAGTCTTTTTGTCTTGCCTTTGAAGATTCTCTTTTATCTATAGTTTTAAATATTTTTTTCCTTTACATATTGCTGCTAATGTTATTCATTCACCTCTCTCCCTTCCCACCATTTCCTTACTTCTTCTTCTTTTTTTGCTTATCTTTTCTTTTTTTCTTTTCTTATTCTTCTGTGCACAGATTGTTGCTCTGTTATTTCTTTTTTTGCCCTTTAGATTGTCAGAGTCTTGTTAAAAGCATTACTTTTACTAGAACTGAATTATTTTCATAAAGTTATACGTGAGTGGGTGAATCGAGGCATAAAATCGAGAAGAATGTGTGCCAGTATTATTATATTTACTTTGAAGAATGGCGATAAGAAGCCATTAAGTAACTGGAGATCCATATCAGTATGAAATGTGAACTATAAAATAGTTACAATGATTTCTCAAATAAAGGTTAATAATGCCATAAGAGATGTAATTGTTAACAAGATTATATGGGACGAAAGCAAAGAATAATAGAGATATGTTGATTATCATTAAGGAAGTAACAGAACAATTGCACAAAACCAAATTGAAGGTAAATTGATTTCATATGACAGAAAAAAAGGCATATGATAATTTATGTCATAGCAAGTTATTAAATATTTTAAATCAGTATGATATTCCAGGTAACATTACTGATTTTCTCAAAATTATTTTTGAAAATGCAACTACAAAGATATTAGTAAAAACATATTAGTAAAAAGTTGATTAAAGTTACTGAAGTTAAAAGTGGGATACAGGGATGCCTGATGACTATAATAAATTTTGGTTTGGAAATTAATGCTATTAAAGAAAAACTGCAAATAAATAGTTGTAAGGCAAATCTGATTTACATGGACTTAGCGAAATTGCCTATAAAGATGTGTTAGGGAGATTATAGTATCATAATAGTTAAAAAAAAACAGATGTGGGTAAATGTTACAATGAAGGATTTCTGTTTTCTTCTGGGGTATTTGAATTAGCTTTAGGTAGAGGAAAAGGTAAATGATTTGAAGATATAAACAAAATAAATAGTATATATTTTAATACACATGATACTAAAGCATTAAGCCTTACATTTGCAGATAGGCAGATAATAACGCAGCAAAATTATTTAACACAAGACATATAGGACTTAATTATTGCATGCAAATTGTCTGGCTTAATACATTTGGTAATATTAAGAAAGTTAGGGTGTTTAGAGAGAGTATTTGCATTTCCAGGAAGGCAAGAAAAGGATCTATTAGATGTTTTTTCTGGCAGTTTGGGATTCTAGATTAAATAATGTAAAAAGAGGTATGCCATACAATACAAAAGATAGATACGTTTGGATTTAATAAATTCATGATTTTTTGTGGGAGGGGGTTCATAACATTTACTTTGGTATTGAATGTTATAAAAAACAAAAAATAGATCTGACCAAAATATTAAGTGTAAAATATGAACATAATGCAGAACTAACCCTTGGCAGGAATGAAAGTGAAATTAAAGAAGCTATTATAAGTAGGGGGAAAAGATTTGGAAATGTTAAAAAATTTAACTTTTTTTATTTTTTGTGTGTGGAAACTGATATTTAATAAACTTTGTATAAACCTTGGCTCTAGATGATTGTCACTGTTGAAGTGACACCCTGACCCCATCTGCAAAACTGGGAAAAGGGGGTTGTGGATGGATGGACGGTTGGATATGTAATAAACTTCCAGTAAAGTCCAGTAAAGTCCCTCATAAAGTACAAGTTGTTAAATGTAAGGTTGTGTTGTTTGTGTAACAAAGAAGAAACAGCTTAGCATGCTTTTATAGTGTGAAAGAATACAAAAAAAAAATACCTGGACAGAAATGGAATGCTAAAAAGTAATATGCAAATGATTTTAGATATTTTTATAATGGAGATGAAAAAGATAAGTGGGAAATAATAGATAAAGAATTGTTTGTATGCATTTGACATATTTGATTGGCTAGATGAAGTAAAGTTTTGTTTAATAAAATATATGATGAGTATCAATAAGAAGAAAGTCATAAAATATTGCAACTGAAAGGCTGGGAAGGAGAAGAAATATAAGGTATGATGAAAATATATAAAAAAGAAGGACTATTAAAAAGATTTTTATTTTAAGTAGATTCTTGTGTTTTTAAGTTTTGCATGATGATACTTTAATTATTTAAGTAAAGAACCCCTGCTATTTTTGATAAGTGCTGTGGAATCTTTTACACCCATCTGAGTTATTACCAGGCAAATGGGGCCTCTGTTTAACATCTCATCTGTAGGACAACATGCTTGGATGTGCATCACTCCCCTTTTGCTGTAGTGTCAGTATCAGGAAACCCAGTCTAACTCCCTGGTGTGGGAATAGCAAGTCAGGGTTGAATGAGATGTAAGGGGTGTAGCCTGACACTTTGGGTATGTGAGGGTCAACGTCTCCTCTTCTATCTATGCATTGTTTCATGTTTGTAATTGAAATACAATGTGAAGAGGATATTATGGAATGTAAGATAGTGCACTTAAATAGCAAAGAAGGCTATTGGTGTTTTAAGTGATTCTGTATGATTGTTTTATTTATTTGTTTCTTGAGCTGATAGATCAGTTTCAGCAGTATGCTTTTGGGTAAGTAGGAATTAGTATTTATGATATTTATCTCCAAGAAAGGCAAGAAATATTCATCACTATTTCCTACTTTAAGTATCTTCCTGAAACTAAACACATGCATCATAAATATCAGATGATGCCCTGGGAGGCTCATGGTTTATAGAAAACAGTACACAGTACTAAGAATTCCTTTAAACAGTGTAGTATACTTACACAATGCATCATGAGCCTATACAGTATATTTCATAATGTTGTAATTCCAAGAATGATTAGCTGCAATGTACCTTGATACATCAGCTATCGCAATAAACAACTTCATGATATTGTTAAAGAAATGGATACCCAGCATTGATATGGCTTACATAAGAAATCTGAAGTCAATATTTTGAATACATTTTTATATAGCATAATTCAACGCCTACACAAAATTCTTAAATTGCACATTGTGCACATATTCACTCCTTCAGTAAAATATCATCGATGCAACAGTACAGTTGCGGGTCCTCATGAAATGAGACTTCACTGACATTCTTATTTAAGCAGTTATCACTGAACATTTCATGCTTTAATATATACTCCAAATGATTGTTACTGATGTATTTTTTTAAACTGGGGACCATGCAGCAGCATTTATATCCTACCTCTGTTGGCATTGCGAACACTTGTGATATGTACCCCTAAAAGTTGGCAAATATCTGGTCATCTAGTATAGTGGATTAAGGTTATGAGCTGCTAATTATCTTCATCCCACAGTCCAGAGTTTGATTGCCTCAGCTTCCATGTTTACTGGACACTTCACCAGGTAGTGTTGCTGTTCTGCCTGAGAAAAGAGGCTTGCGGCTAGTGGTTTTATGTAGTCAAGAAATTATTAGAAACGTTTTGATGACAAATTACTAAATAAAACCCACTGTCCTCCAAGAAAGTATGCACTAAAACACAATGACTTCATGGCACTAAAACAGTTTGACAATGTCATACATAGACTTGTTAGTTTTGAATGTTAGCTTCATGATTGATTTTTGCATACTGTATGGGTGCTGCCATGCTTTGAGACTTATTTGCATATTTCATTAACACAACATAATTATTTTTATAGATGAAAGAAAAAAAGGAATAAAATGTTCATTCTATGTATCAACCACAATACTGCTATGAAGAGAAACCAGCACAGAAGTTTCTGACAGAGTTGGTTTATTACTAGATTATCATAACTCATACAATATGAGGAACAGGAGAACAGGACTTCTGATACCATAGTATGATACAGTAATAAGACACATAAATAATTTTATACATGCATATTAATACTAGGAAGCACTTAATGCATTACTATCAGTAAGAACAGCAGTGGCACTAAAGCACTACATTAAAGCCCAAAATCACCACTGAGATCCAGACATGTAGGTCATGTGCTAACTGATGTCCCCTCCCCCTACTATACTAACCCATGATTAGCAAGAAAAAAATGCAGGTGCAAGAAGGTAGGCATTATGATACAGTGGTTAAAAAGTAAATAACAATAGAAAGTCTACTTCAAGTTAAAGTGACAACAGATCATGGCTTCTGTTCATGCCATTCACCCTCTGAGCATTAAAAATCATTGTGCTAACCTTTAGAAATCCTAGCAGAGGGTGAGAAAGAGGATAACTTTCTTATTTTTTGAATATGAAAGATTCTTATGCTAGACACCATCAAGTTATAGATGAAGAATTTTTTGTGTAGTCTACGTTCGGCTATTTAATAATGTATCTACCCATAAATAGTGTTGATTGTATAAAGAAAATGAATAATTCTAGGAGGAGCAATACTAACTCTGAGAGCAAACAAGCATGGCTAAACCTTTTAAGCTGAAAGGTATGCTTTTGTACAGGATTATCAATCCACACTCAGACTGAGTATCAATACACACTGATTTTTTTGAACTTACAGCAAAATGACATCATAATAACATACTTACTTTCTCTACAGCATTTCGCTGTGACAGTCATAGGATCATAGGAGGGTACTTGGCTAATGGCCCTTGGGCCATTATAAGCTGGAAATATTTTATGCTGTTGTTCCCAAAGTCAGCACCTGTTGCCCCTGTCTAGCAGGGACACAAGTGGGATCCCTGGGGTGGATTTTTTGTTCCCCATTCAATCATCCAGGTTATGCTTAAAAAAGGGACAGTGAAGTGCTTTGCTTAACATGAAGAGAGCCTATTCCACAGATGGGGGAGAATATGGGACACAAATCTGTCCCACCAGCAAGTTCTACTGATGTCACAGGCTAGGTTTAGGTCCCCAGTATGAGTTATACATGTTTTTTTTGATTTGTGGATATGTAGCATTTCCAAAAAGGCAGGGTCAGAGATAGCATTATATACCATACAGAGGTCACCCCTGAGCAGTCTGTATGAAACAGAGTAGAGAGACAGTGACTTTAGCCTATCTGCATAGGATAGGTGTTTGAGACCCTGGATTCTCCTGGACAGGAATCTCTGTAGTCTCTTCAGTTGCTGTAGGTGCTTAGCACAGTACATGCCGAAAGGGGCATTCTACTCAATTAATGGCCTGATAAGGGATGAGTACAGGAAGGTTATGACTTCTTTATTCTTGGAAGCAATGCTTTACTTAAGAGCTGGGCCATATAGAATGTCCTTCATACTACAGAGGCTACATGATGGTCAAATGTTAGGGTCCTATCAACCAGGGTGCCCAAATCTCTCACTACTGGTTGTGTGCTTAGGACATTGTTGTTGATGTGGTACTTTGTGGGAACATGATTGTCGCCAAAGGGGATAGTGATGCACTTTTTCACATTGACCGTGAGGCCATGTTTTTGGCACCAATCATTTATTAGGGTGAGACCATTCTGGAGAATGTCCACATTATTTGGGGAATTAATGACAGCCCCCAGTTTGCAATTGTCTGCAAATATGGTCAACCAAAGGCCTTTGCTTTTAACCTGCACTTCCGAGAAGTACATAGATTCCAAAAAGCAGGGACCCCAGGACCGATCCTTGAGGTACATACACTGCTAGCTACAGGTCTAATATTAGAGGTAGATTCCCCTATTATGACTGCATGGGTTCTATCAGTAAGCCAGTTGGTTACCCATCTAATGATGTATGGATTGATAACTAATTTGGTGAGTTTGTCTATGATACCCAAGTGGGGAATGATGTCAAAAGCCTTTGCCAAGTCTGGGTAGGCAGTATACACCTTTTTTTTTCCCTCATCCAGAGACTTGGTGACTGTTTCAAAGAAGTCCACCAGGTTTAACAGGCATGATCTCCCTTTGATGAACCCAGACTGAGAAGTTTCAAGTGTCTGGAGACTTCCAATGTCTTGGTTTATGAAGTCCATGATAATGTGCTCCATGGCTTTACAGATTAGGCTAGTCAGGCTAATGGGCCTATAGTTTCCTGGGTTGGTGGATGCACCACCTTTATGCAAGGGGGTGACAGTGGGTCTCCTCCATTCAGTTGGGACAAATCCAGTGCATAAGCTATGATTGAATAAGGTACCCAGTGGTGTTGCAAGTTCCTGTTTGAACTCGTGTAGGATGCACCCTGGGATATTGTATGGTCCCATGGAAGCAGTATTTTTTGCCTTTGAGAGGGTATTTATGACCTGCTTGTTTGAGATAAAGAGTGGGGTACAAATGTTGGGGATGTCTAGATTAACTGTCGGGGGGACAGGGGGGTGATGTTTTCACTAAACCTATCTGCTAGCAGGCTAGCTATGTCAATGGTGTTAGTGTGTGTGGTACAGTTGACCACTAGTTCTGTACAGATCTGGGTCTTGCCTTTGAGAGTTTGGATGTAACTGAAGAAGGCCTCATGATTATCTTTTGTTGAGGAGGCCAATTTGGACTCATAGTTAGTTTTAGAGGATCTCACAAGGGCCCTTATTTGTTTATTAAGGCTAAGGAGAGGTTGCTTCCAATTTGAGACCTGCTCCTTTTTACTCCTGGACAGCAGTTTTTTTCTTTTATTATAGAGAAAGTCCACCAGGCTGGTTTGCTCTTCCTAGAGGAGCATGTTTTGGTCCTGTCTGGTATTGCCGAGTCCAAGCAGCTATATAGGTGCGTGTAGAGAACCTCTGTGCAGGGTTCTGCATAGGTGGTAGTTCCCATAGAGAAGGGATGAGCTATTAAGCTATTTGTCTGCCCGCAGGAGATTGCAGTCAGCTTGGAAATTTTTTTTTGCCAGATCACAGCTGGGTGGGTGGGGGGTCAAGGTTGATGGTAACTTCAAAAATGACTGCTTTGTGGTCGGATCTTACCAGGGACGACACTGTAGCAGTGCTAAAGTGATCACCCATGTTTGTCAGTAGCAGGTTCAAGATGTTTTCACCCTTTGTGGGGGTGCTGACCAGCTGGTCCAAGGCATTAGAGTTGACAAAGTCAAGGACTCTCTGGGAAAGTGTGTTTTGGCATGAGTAATTCTTCCAATCTATGGCTGGGCAATTAAAGTCACCCAGGATCAGGGTGAGAGGTTGAATTTTTATAGATTCGAGTAGATCCAGGTAGGTGGAGTGAGTATCTTGATCCATGGATGGGGGCCTGTTGCTGGCTATGACTTGAAACGGTATCTTGCCTACATTAAGTTGCACTTGGAGTGCCTCCTGTGTATCCTACTATTGACCTGACTGGTGGTGAGTTTATCTTTAATGTAGATAGATACTCCACCTCCTTTAGTTTTATTTCCCTCAGTTTGGGGTCTGAATGTATGGAAGAATGGTAGCCTAGTAGGGCTGGGGTTCTCTCCACAGCTTTGAATCAGGTTTATGTGACTGCACAAATGTCAGCATATTCCAAGGTTAAGAAAGCTTCTAGTGAATACAGTTTCATGTTAAGACTCCTAGTGTTTAGCCGCATGACCTTTAATTTATGTTTTGATGAATTTACTACATTGGAAATTTTGTCCTCATGACACTGCTGAAAAAAGGCACTATAGGGGAGGCAAGAGCCTTTAACAGTAGCCATAAGCCTAGGTGGGGACAGATGAAAACCATCTTTGGCAAAGCATAGAAGCCTATCGATCATGTCATCCCAGGCTGTCAGGTGCTGGATCCCCTTGGAATGAGACCAGAAACTAACCAATTATTGAAGTCAATCATTTTCTCTTTGTATTGAGACATCATTCTGGGTGATGGTAAAATGCTGCTTAAGGCTAGGGACATGCATGCCTGGGACACATATTCAGTGAGCTTGATAATGTCTTTCTTCATATAGTCCAGAGAGGTACATCTCAAGTCATTCACACCAACATGGACAATGACAGAGTCATAACAGTACCTGTTGTTGACAGACTTGAACGCTTGTGTGATGTGATGGATTCTGGCACCTGACAAGCAACTCACTGTGACTTTCTCCTTATCCAGCTTGGTGAGAGGCACATCTGTTTATCTCACAAGTGAGTATCCTATGACTAATATCTTAGGTTTATTGTTTGGCCTTAGGGGCTGTGAGACACTGGTGTGTGTACTACACGTGTTTGCTTGGGAGGTCTCTTTTGTTTGGGTATGTTTCTAGTGAGAACCTCCACATACATAGGTTTGCATTGTACAGGTGTGGGTAATGTGTGAAGTGGGGTGTTTGTGCTGACAACCTTTTTCCGAGCCAGATGTACTGATTTGTGGGTGAGAGATCATGGATTCTAGGTTCTTAATGTAATTGCATCTCTCACAAATTGTGTTCATGTGTGTTAAGAGCAGAGGGTTGTCTGTGTACATGAGACAGTTGCTACACTGCCACAGGATGCCCATATCTACCAGACTAGCTTGAGAAACTATAGGAAGTTAAGAATCAAACTCTGCACCTTGTGTATATAAGGTAGACACCTTAACCATTATGCCAATCATGTACCCAAGTTTCGAAATAAAAACACATCTTTTTAATCCAATGGACAATATACTATGGTATGTGACACAATGTATTACAATCCTGTGTTAAAGCAGACTGAATATGCATTCCTTTGCTATATGGAAAATGGCACACACATCAACAATGATATACTATGTCTACTATTTTAAGCTATGACATTTCAGTATGAGAGTAAATGGAAATTTATAATTCACATTTGTAATGAGGCAGTCTTCAAAACTGGAAGTGTCAGTGATACATTTGGTAACACGCTTACCTGTAATGCTGGCAATATCAAAAGGCAAGTATGTAGTCCCATGTCAGCTGCTTGGATTCTTGTTTCTGTACTGGTACTGTAGTATAGTTTAAATGGGTATGCTGTACTCCTGAAGTGCTGTCCTTCAGATAAGATTTTAAACCAAGGTCTCATCAGCTTGAGTTGGTGGTAACTTAGGTGGAAGTAAAAGGTAGGAGGTGCTTCATTAAATTACTCTTTAAACACATATATCAAATAGCAACATAAAATTCCTTTTTTTTAATTCATTATTATGTAACAAACTAGCATGCATGCCCTTCTAAATTATCCACAAGTTATTCTGTCATCCTCTTTTTCTTTACTTCTTTCTGTAATATTATCACAGATACATGCCATATATTATCCATATTTATATGTTCATATACAGGATATAAAGATTTTCATTTAGTAATTCCCAGAGTCCTCTAAATCTAGTACACGTAGGAAAATATGCTTTGTTGTCTTTCTGATATGCTTTCTTTCTGATATGATTTCATTACGCATAACCTCTCTTTCAAAACCGTTACATCTTATCTCAGGATTAACCTGATAATTCCCATGAGAAAAAATGCCACATTCATATCTCATATGTCATTCTAATTCTCCAAATATATATTTTTTCACAACTCTTACACACAGATACATTACAATATGTGTCAGGTTCCTCATCATACCAAACTCTGCTCTCTATATTTTAATTTTCCACAACAACAAATTCTATTATACACATATAACTTTACTTGCTTCTCTGTCCTTTTTCTTTTTTTCTAACCTTTGAAACAGTTGTCAATAATTCCTAATACTCTACTTAGAAATTTCTCAGCCATGATTATTATTTTTATAATACAAACATGCATAGTGAAGCAAACAAGACTACTGTATTGGTCATTTCTAATCCTGTCATCCCTTTCATACAAAATATATTTACTTCCATTCACTTACACCTTTCTTCTTTAGATCTCCCTTCCAGCAACATCTTCCAATCTATCTTCCCCCTTGTCTCAAACTAGAAAAGTTATTGTACATGTTAATTATGTTGATGGTGATAGATAATTCAATAATCCTTGTTTTTACTCTGTAATTAGTTTTAGTCTAATAAAAGCATTTTCTATTCTACATTCAATGATATAGATATTCAAATGCTTGCATATCTTATCTTGCTAACATTTGAAATACTTTTGCATTTATTATGATTTAACTTGAAGGTATGTGACTTGCCTACAACTTGTTCCTATCAACTTTATTATTTATATTAATCTTTTAATAATGATTTTTCATAATCATGGGGCATGACAGAAAATGGTCCAGTTTGACCAGAGCTCGAGCCAAAGAAACACATGGAAATAAATAAATAAATGCAATAATAGATAGAAAAATGCATGCATACTTACATAAATAAAGTACTCCTTTATTTGAGTTAAGACATGCTTTTCATATCACAATAAAAATATCCCATTAATTCTGCTTCAAATTCTTTAGAAAAGTTTCTGGTCTGACAAAATAACTAGCTATAACTAAAAAAGGTACTTTTAACTAGACATACTTTTTACTTAAAAGATATTCCTGATCCTTTTCATGTGCAAGCCATCTTTTTTATCTTTTACAATATTCTTTCCATTTGTTTATCATCAATATCTTTGAAGGTAAATTCCTAATACATCACTATGCCCCTTTATGAAATTTTAGCAGTTTTCTTCCAAGCTCTAGTTACATCACATTTCTCTTATTTGATGTTAATCCTACTTCGTATAAGATAGAGAATTATGATCATTCATAATTGCTAAGTTATTAGTGTGTTCTGAAATATTGACTAAAGAGATTCACCTCAAGATCAAAACATGTAAGCTGAATATATCGAATCCATTTTGAAAACCTATTAACAAATGGTTATGATCAGAGACCTGATCATAATTCTTTGCAGTATATGGGGAGTTTTAGCTGTCCATTAGTTAAACAATGATAGCAGTTCAGTGTCTTACAGCCTTATAAGCTGTCACATACTTTGTGCTGACATACAGGTTCAGATCTGAAACAAAGTGCGCCCTCTATCATCCAACAACTTTAAAAGCTGTTAGATGCTTTGCTCTGCCACTCATTTGCTTTTTGTGCGTCAATGTGAAGTATCTAACCAGTTTTCAAGTCTGACTGTAGGTTTTCACTGCTGTTTTGTGGTGCTGTCATCTGTATGGTAGTATGAGCCTTCCCAGTATCAAGGTTCATATGCATAAACCCAAGTCTGCTTGGGGTACAAAAATTCCTATGAAAACACCTCCAAGCAAAGATCATAAACCTTCTGTATTTGGTTGCATACTTAGGAGCCATGCATATGTCTTCTCATTGTTTTCCTATAAATTGCTTTTCCAGACTCTCTTCTCAGTATTTTCTAATCTCCTCTGATTAATTCTTATAGTTATCATGCAATATTTTATATGCCCTTCTCATTATCCCCTTTTTAACAGCTTCAGCTGTTTTTGATCCAACTAAAAACTTTACCAGAGCAGGTCTTACACTCAAAATTGCCCCATTCCTTTCTCTTTACCTGTACTCTGAGATCAAGTCTTGGTAGGGAAGGCATCTCTAGCCTGCAATTTAAATGTCTTCTTGACCTTAACCCATTCTACTACCTTTTCTACTTGAGTTATTTGCTCTCAATATCTTGGTTCCTTTGCCAGGTTTCCGCAGTAGATTCCAGCCCCTCTTGCCTATTTTCACTATCCCTAAATGCAGTCATCCTTATTGGCAAAATATTATTTCTCCATTCTCGTATTGGCTTAGTTCTCAGAATACTTTCTGCTACTTTATGGATATAGTATTCAGAATAGTTGCAATTATTTTCCTCAAGGATCCACATTCAAAATCCCTCTCTCTCTCTATTTCTAGAATTCCCCCCTTGCTTCATCATCATCCCTGTCTACTTTGAATTATAACCTTCTGTTTATATTATGTATATGAGCCCTAAATGTGTAGCTCTGAAATAACCCTTCAAATCAGGTAAACCTAAACCACCTTGTTTTACTGGAAGGATTAACTTATCCCACTTAACTCTTGCCCTTTTTCCTTCCCAGATAAATTCCTTCAATTCGCTATTAACTATTGTCCACAACTTCTCCTTGGGTTGATAAAAGTGTAACTGACCTGTACACAAGACTAAATGGACTAAAAACATTTTCACTGCTTGTATATTACTATCCAGATCCATAAATAAGATTGACAATTTTTGTATTATCTTTTGTTTAGTCTGTTCCCACATATCCTTAGTTGCCATAACAGAAGTCTTTTTAATCCATACTCCTAAGTACTTCATCTTATCATTTCCCCATATTTATGGGTATTGCTGAACTAATTCATGTGTGGGCACATAATTTACAGTTATAGCCCTTGTTTTATCTTCATTCATTTTATATCACAGAAAGACTTGAAACTTTCTCAAAATGTTCCACAACACTGAAATGTCCTTTTCTGGATTTATCAGTTACAAAATGATATAATCTGCAAATAAAGCCAACTTTTCTTGATTACCATACCAATTGTATCCTTGTATGTCTGAGTCCCTTGTTTTCTTTTCCAATTGCTCTAAATATAAAGAAAATAACAAAATGGAAAGAGGACATCCCTGTCTGGTTCCTTTGTTCAAACACAGCTTATCTGAGAAGAACCCTCCCTGTTTAATTCTTGCCTCCAATCCTTCATATATCCTTCTAATTAACCTTATTATTATATCAGGAAATGCAAATGCTTCTAATGCCCTACTCACAAAATCACAGACTACTCTGTCAAATGCTTTCTCTGCATCATGACTCACCAGCAACAGATGCATTTTCTTACATTCTGCTTCCATCTGGATAATCATTGTTCTGTTAATGTTGTCAAATATTTGCCTCCCCTCCACAAAACCACACTGATCCATATCTATCAATTTTGACAACATATTTGCCATTCGTTTAGCTATTATAGACATAAACACTTTATAGTTGTGGTTTAAAATTGAAATGGGTCTATATACATTTGGGTTTGAAGAGTCTTTGCTATTGTTATGCAACACAGCCACCACAAATTTCCTTTAAGATGTTGGTGTTTTCCCTCCTTTTAAAATACAGTTAAACAAAATCTTCCAGATCTGTACTATCCCTTCCCTCCTAACTTCCAAATTTCTACTAGAATACCATCTCATCCTGGAGACCTTCCTACCTTGATTACACATCACTATTTATATCTCATCACCTCCTATCTTAACTGTTAGTTGTTGAGCTTGTCTACCTCTAACCTTGGCACAATTAAGCCTTCCATAAATATTTCCATTTGTACACTTTCTTGATTTCCACCTTTCTCTGCTTTATACAAACTGTCATAAAATGTATGGAATATCTATAAAACTTCTATAGGATCTCTGATTATTTTTCTTGTGAGAGGTTCCCTATGTTTGCTGGCAACCCTTTCAACATTCTGTTTCCTAAGTCATTATGCTACAAGTTTTTGTGCTCTGGTGTTTTTACCAAAAAATAATTGCGTAGCTAGAAGCTTTCCCCATTTCTACAATTTTGTCTAATTTCTAATACTCACAATTACAGCATTTACAACTATATTAAATAAAATAAGGTTCAATAGACATTACTGTCCCCCGGATTCTGCAAGCCTTGCATGGCATGCAGGACAAGTGCAGGAGCTCTAGCAGGCAATATGTCAACCATGTGATCCAGGAATAGCCTTCAGGGGCGTGAATGAGCACTCCTGCACTAGTCCTGCACAGACTCAGCCCCTGTATGCAAATTAACCCATCTGCAGGAGAAATCCATGCAAATAAGTTAAATTTGCAGTTCAGAAAGCTGGAAACTGGCTGTGCAGGACTATTGTAATGTGCAGAAATGTACTCGGTTAGTAACTGAGTACATTTCTGCAAATTCCAAAATGGAGCCGTGACAGCTCCAAATAAAGGCTGCATATCAGTCAAGAGGCATGCCAATGGCCAAGTATAAGGCCACTGGCATTGGAAACAGCTTAAAAAATAAAAACATCAACTTTTATTTTTTTTTTAGCCTATCTCGACAGTTTAAGCATATGGCAGTGGAGCGCAAATGGGATCAGAGGGAAAATAAGAAAATAAATCTAAAATAAGCATTTTAACTAAAATCACTATTCTGCCATTACAGTCAATGGCAGGCAGAAGACAACATGGCCAGTGAGTAGTGGTTGCTAAGTGGGGAGGCTCAGTGTGAGACATGTAACTATGGATTAGCAGGCAATCCCATGCAAATGAGGGGAATGATAGTGAATCCCAGTTTTCCTCAGCATGCTAGTCAGGTCCCAAAAGTGTAGGAGCAGGAATAGCTTGGTGCAAGTCCAGGAGTTAGCTGACATCATAGGGGGGTGTCAGGCATACTCTAAGCAGATTGGAGACCTGTGGCTCAGGTTTGCTTCTAGGCAAGCACAGCTAAGCAAGGGTGTGTGTCTGAGTCTGCCTAGCACTCTTTACATTGCCTAAGCAGGTGTGCACGCCGCGCACTGGGTTTTTTAAAAAAAAAAGGTAAACCAGGAAATAACAGCTCTGTGCACATTTGACCACTGTGTTTGGGTGGCGTGCTCCTGGGCTTAAACAGGAAGGCAATGGGAAGGGATAACAGTAGTAGGACATTAATCAAGGAGAACTAGCATAGCTGGCAGGTGAAATGTATCAGAATCAGCCAATTACACAGGCAGCAGACCAGCCCAGCCCAGAACACTACTATAAACTATGCAAACACCTTCCACTCTGGTTTTTCCCATACTCTACACCACCGGTGTATAGAAGTGGGGATGTTTTAACAGACAGAACAACACAATGATAGGGGCTGCAATAGCTATCATACAACAATTTGTGGAAGAGGCTGAGGGTGGTGAGGATGTGAATGCTGCCGACCAACCCACAGTGAGGAGACAGAGAACAGTGCACAGACCCAGGTAACCTACCAGGGTCTACATGAGCTGGAGATAGTGGAGCACTATAGGGCAGACAGAGACCTCCTACAGCAAATTATTGAGCTGTGCCGGCCACTCCTGACACACAGAACTAACAGAGGGGATCCCATCCCAGTGGATACCAAGGTATGTGTAGGCCTAAGAATACTAGCTACAGGTACCTTCCAAAGGCCAACTGGGGATATGATGGGTATCTCACAGGCATCAGCATCCAGGGTACTCCACCAGTTCCTGGATGCCATGTCAGTATATGCCGGTGAGCATGTATATTTCCCCAACACCTGTGATGCACTGGCCAGCAATATGCAACTGTTTCACCAAATAGCAGAATACCCTGAGGTAGTGAGTGCTATAGCCTGCATGCACATATGCATCAAAGCACCACCCAGTGAGTGGAGTAGGGTCTACATCAACTGCAAGGGCTTCCCTTCCATCAACTGCCAGGTCATGTGCGATGCCCAGGGCATAATAATGAATGTGTGTGCTGGCTACCCTGGAAGCTAACACAATTCCCACATCTGGCATCTGACATAGCTGTACCACAGATTTGCCAATGGGGACATCCCTTATGGTCACCTAGTGGGGGATTCTGGATATGCACTGGAGCTGTGGCTGATGACACCCACCAGAAATGCACACACACCCAAACAAGAACTCCATAATGAGGCACACACACTGATCAGGATTATAATAGAGTGCATGTTTGGGATGCTCAAGTCACGGTTCCGGTGCTTGGACACATCCAGTGGAGCTTTGCAGTACTCACCAGCTACATGTACCCAAATTGTCATTGTATGTGCCGTGCTACATAATATGATCCTGTGGAAACAGTTGCAGCAGGAACAGCATGGGGCTGGGCCACACAACCCCCCCACCATTGCTAAGGCCTGCACAGGCACAGAGTGACTCAGAGGAGGAGCAACTTGAGCCCGCCTCTGTAGGCAGATGGAGGCATGCATAGTAAGCCCTGGCCTTGGCAAAGGGGCAACACATAGCACATACAGTGACACAGGAGGGACCCAAGGAATAACACCTCTCTCTGACTCTCACATACAGTAAAAGGGATGCCAAACATGATACTACCTTTGCCCAACCATAAGTAGGGAGTGTACTTTGTGCATCCAACATAGGCAGCCCTGCAGCACCACCCTCAATACTAGGACACCCTCAAGGTAAGTGACTCACACATGCCAGTCAGGGAAATTCACATACCCAACAACAATCACAGCCAGCAGGACAGGTGTAGACAAACACAAACAAAGGCTGTGCTATGGCCTCTGAATGATGCCTATGGGTAACCTCCCCTCCCAGGCCTACACAGACAGACTACAGCAGGTCAGGCAGTGGGATGTGAGTACTGAAGGGTAGAAAGTCAGAAACTAATATGTAGGTCAATCAAAGCTAAGAGCTGTAGTACACTGATATGCCTCTAGTCAGCATGATAGATCAGAATGAAATGGAGCACCTGACATACCAGTACAGTCATAGCAAATGTGTACAAGTGTCAGATGTGCCCCCCATCCTATATAGAAATGTAGCAACAGTCAGGTGTGCCCTGCCCCAATCCTGTGTAAAAATGTAGAAACAGTCAGGTGTGCCCCCCCAATTCTGTGTAGAAATGTAGTAACAGTCAGGTATGCCCCCCAATCCTGTGTGGAAATGTAGAAATAGTCAGGTGTGCCCCCCCAATCCTGTGTAGGAGTGTAGATATAGTCAGGTGTGCTCCCTCCAACCTTACGTATGTATGTAGTATTGGTCTGGTCTGCCCCCCTTGTCCGATGTACATATGTTGTAACAGTCAGGTGTGCCGCCCCACAATGCTATGTAGAAATATAGGAACATGTATGTATAGGTATAATACCAGTGGAGCACAGATGCACAGAGGTGGACAAGGTAGCAGGATAGGTTGTAGCATCTGCACAATATGCAGGTATGTGTGTTAGGTTGGTGTGTGTTTCATATTGTGTGAGAGTGGTCGGTATGTATGCATGTTGAGGTAAGACCTGGTGGCCATTGCCCACTAATGCTGATGACAGGGACAAGTCCACACAACTGCAGTGCCAAACACAATACCCACCAGTATAACACAAGCTAGCAGTAAGCCATTGCAAATGTATGGTGGTAATATGTGTCACCATCTGAAAGACTGACATGGCATGGCTGTTGGGCTAGATATCGAATCAGTACAGAGGGGAAAGTACCCCAGACATACAGTATATATTGTGTCACTGTGAAATGGGCACACCCTTGGAATAGTGCAAACAGGTATGCATCACATTATCTGAGGTATTGCCATAGCAATACAAGGCTATACTGTCATGTTGCTGGATGTACATGCATGGGATCCCCTGCCAGCACTGTACCAAGGTGCTAAACTGGATACCCAGACCCATCAGCAAGTGTCTGCAGCACCCCCTCTAGGATGGCATAACCTACCATGAATATGTAGGCATCTGCCCACAATACCGTACACAGCTGCAGTCACCCTTGTCCCCCAAGACATCACTGTGAGCAGGAATGTCCATCTGACAGTATATGAGGACAGAAAACATCACAGTGTATAACAGTATACGTGTCTAAATAACAGCAGTACCATGTAGCTGAAGCAGCACAGACACAATCACCTACAGTGCACACTATCCCCTGCACACTTTGTCCCCATATTGCCAAATGATCAACTAATACCCTGCAGAAACAGTTTTCTACCTGTAGGTGTACAACACAAAGTTCTGCACTGGAGTACAAACTACCTGGAATCGATCCACACATGCAGTACACAAGGGCATACTGGGCATGCTCACACATTTACACACATGAAGCCCATGTCTGCAAACAACAGTGGACCAGACGTATCTGGCAGTTGCAGATGTTAGTGCAGACACTACTCAGTATGCACCACTCATGCTTTGCACACACAGGGGATACAATACAGACATATATTCACGGACAACACACTATAATAAGCCAAAAGTAGACATACATAGATGTGTGGAAGAGAGTGACTGTAACAAGTAGCCATCCAGGCCTCTCCCACCCAGCACACAGCCAAATGGCTACAACCACATGAGGTTCAGATGTCACTCACTGTAGATACTAGCCAACAGTATCTGTCAGTAGTACCGACTATGTGGTGCAAGTGCTAGCTGTGCAACATGACTGTACAAGGCAGTAGTCATCTAGCCGCTCTATACACGTACCTATGGAATAAGGCCCTGTGTGTGTCCACATGTGGTGTGTCAACCCCGAGATGAATGGATTATGGACCATGCACACACACTGACCTCCCCATAGCCCTACTATGACAAGCCTGCTGAGGTCATCCACTGTGAAATAGAGCTTTGGGAAGATTGTAGCCCAGTAATCTCTGTGGTGCGTCCTATAACTGCGTACTGCTGTAGTGTGATAAAATAGGTAGGAGTTTGCATCCCAGACTTGGCAATTGTGTGTGTGTCTGTCTCTGTCTGTGTAGAGAGCAATGCTTTTTAGGCTAGTCACACTCCCTGCAATTCAAATGCCCTACATTGGCAAGGCTGCTGATGTCATCCACCTTGAAATGCACCTTTGGGAAGATTGTAGCCCAGTAATCTCCGTGGTGTGCCCTATAAATGCATACTGCTGTAGTGTGATAAAATAGTCAGGTAGGAGCTCTATTCCCAGACTTGGCAACTGTGTGCCTGTCTCTGTCTGTGTAGAAAGCAATGCTTTTTAGTCTGGTCACATTCACTACACTTCAAATGCTCTACCTTGGCAATCCTGCTGAAGTCATTCACTGTGAAATACACCTTTGTGGAAGGAGCACTCCAGTTATCCCTGTGGTGCATCCTATAGCTGCTTCATGCTGCAGTGTGATATAAAACTCTGGTAGGGGTTCTATCCCCACACATAACAGTTGTGGATGTTTTGTGTGTGTTTCTATGTCTGTGTAGGGAGCAATGCATTTTAGGCTAGTACTCCAATAATCTCCATGGCACATCCTATAACTGTGTAGTGCTGTAGTGTAATAAACTATTTAGGTAGGAGTTTTAATCCCATACATGACAGGTGTGTCTCTGTGTGTGTGTCTGTGTTTGTATTTAGTATCCTGTGTGGAGTTGGGTGTGAGTGTGTAACAACTGGAGTCAATGGAAAGTCTCTTATATGGTGGCCCTAGTATATATCACAATGTCCACCATACAGGGATAACAGATGTGAAATAGCCGAGAGGCTGGGGTGTGTATCCATACCCTTACATTTGACATCAAGGCCAGGCAAATAATTTGAGCGACCCTAGTATTACCCAGATAGCACTCTCAACCCATGTCTCATACACACACACACTTGCCTAGGCAACAGCCGCTATGTTGGTAGCACCCTGCATATTGCCCACTGATAGTAACCGTGGTGTGAGTGCAGTGGGCAACAGTGGGCATGGCATCCAGACCATCAGTCCAATAGGCACATATATGCCGACAGTGCACCTTCCCCATGTTCCCCACTGGACACCTGCAACACCTGTGGTGCCTTCAAATGTGACCCACAAAGGACATACCATGCCTGAAAACATGTCCTGTATGGACAGATGCCACTGACACCAGGGAATACCGGTATCATGCTATCAGTGTAGGTGCTGGGTCAACCTGCTGTTCGTTAACAGTTCCTGCCACATGAGGCCAGGTCTGGCACATCTGATGATAACAATCTGTGTACACAACATGGGCCAGGCACCACACTTACAGTTCCACATGTCACTGTACATGCATGTGGGAGGTGTGCACATCCCAGACACCGTCCATGTCATGGACTAAGGAACACATACATGGCAAGCAATGCACAGCATTGGCCACATGCAATAGTCACCCAGGTGACTGGATGGTGAATACAATACCCACCTGTGTGGTCAGATCCAGACACTACACCCTTGAGCCACAGTGAAGGCCTGATGCTAAGGTATACCCATCACCTAGCCTTGTATAGCCATCTGGCACAGTCAACCACAACACACCCTTGCAGCAATGCACCCATGTATGTCTGTACTGGCACCCTGTGTCTGTGTGTGTGTTGTATGACCACATTCACACTCACTACAACCCTCATTGGCATACTGAAGCATGCTGTCTGATGTCAGACACCTCCACATACCCTGTGCCCATATAACCTCCGTATGACCCCTGTGGTGCATGTGATACCTGCACTGTAATGTGTTGTGGCAATCCCACTAGTTATTATTTGTATTCCTGGTCCTGCCAAGTGTGTCAATGTGTGAACGTCCCTGTGAGAGTGTGGCTGTGTTGACGCTGGCATCTGTTCATGCAGACAGGCACGTGTACTACACCTACCATATAGCTACCATATCCCTGTTGCAAATGTCACTCACCATCACATATACATTTTGAGGACTCCTCAACATTTAACCTATGTGGTGCATCCAATAACTGCATAGACATGGGATAGCACTACATAGTCGTCAGGGGTTTGATACCCTGTACTGGTAGGTGTGTGACACAAACATGCTTATGTTTTACTCTCCCACCCCTCCCTGACTATTTTTTGCCTCTGTCTGCCTCTCTCACTCCCTCTCTGGTGGATGTGGAGACTTACACCTGTTGTGCTTAGGCAGCAGCATGTGTATTTTAAGTGTTGCTCATGATCAGCTGATGGCCTCTGCATGAATTGCAGCCCTCCTCTAGCTGATTGCATGTGGAACAGCTATGGTAACATTCCCATAGCCAATTGCATGGAAACACACTCCAATATCTAGGAACATCTTGTTGATGTTGGGCCTTTACATTTACTGGCAAACAGCATCTCAGATGGATTGGGGATCTACCTCTAACAACATACACTGTGGAAACAGGGAAACACACAGGAGGGTGATGTGCCTGACCTGACTACAGACTGTAAGTGCTGCTATACTGCATTTGGAGTAATGTTGGTGTAACAGGGAGTGTGTGAATATGGCTGTCCTACATGTTTTAATAGCTACTATGTCAGTGCTATGTTTATGAGGAAACCCCCATCTGTAGGGTCTTCCGCAGACTGGCTAGTGTGTGGTTCCTTTTGTTTCATGTGTTATCCACAGAGCACATGTCTGTGAACTGCAGAAGGTAGTGTGAGGATTGCAGTCTGTAGATGGTGACAGCCATGAGAGTTACTGACTTTATATCCCTCATAGGACATATGTTTCAACAAACCCTGTTACAACAGTAAATTTATGAGGGTATCACAACAACATGTTAATATTGGCCCTGTATATATGCCTCTAGCCACAACTCTGCCACCCTTTGTATATATGTCACGCAGTAAAGAGGTGCATATGTGCTGTACACCATAATTAGTGTCATTGTATCTGATAACAAGCCAGTGAGATATCAGACTGCTACACGTTATGTGTAGTAGGGGTTACAATTTATGACATAACCTGGACATTCTGTGGTTGTGTGTAGAGTACTGAGGTCTGTGTACTCATGGTGATTGTTGACACTGTGTATATTGTTCATATGTACCTTGGCCTGTGTACAGACTGTGGCAGATATCATTATTTGTGGTCCTGTTCTATCTGATGTTACATGCTGCTCCACTGTATGTTACCCTATCGGCTTACATGTTTGTAAGGCCATACACACACATGTCCCATACCACAGTCAGGCTTCGGACAACACTGTGGAGCAGCCCAGTATATGTAGGGTTAGTGTGTGAGTGGCACATATAAGGATTGTGTTCCACAGATAGTTCATATACTGTAATATTATGCTAGCTTACCATATGTTGCTGTGGCCGTGTTCACATTGGTTGCGGTTATGCAGTTTCACACAGGTGTATCATACTGTATGCTGTGACATGCCTGTAGAGCCTGCTATACATGCTAGTACATGTGCATTCCCCATAGGAAGTGTAGGTCAGTGTTGAGCCAGTCTGCCTGTAGCCTGCGCAGTACGTTGTTACATGCCTAGCAGCTTAGTATACTTACCCAATGAGATGTCATGTCCAGATACCTGCCAGATATACTGCTGCTGGGCCACCATAACAGTCACGTATGTCAGACAGAGCAGTGGGATGCTGTACAGATGTATGTCAATATCTAGTGGCTAGTATGTGGCCATGGCACCTCCGTATCAGTGGTTATCATGTGTCAGGACAGACAGGGGTGTGTGAATGCATAACCTATGGGGGCAAATGTGTACCAGTAGTTACGTGTTATACCCATCTACATGGCTGTTAACATCCACATTATCAGGCATGGTCCACATGTCTTGCACTAAAGGGTTCTGTGTATACCTCTGGACTGTCCAGAGTGTGTCAGACTGTCCACATATATTGTCCAATATCTCTGATGTAGTCCACAAGAGTATTACATGCTAGCAGTGGTACTGTCATATGATGTCCTTAGGATGTCTATCAGTAACAAATGGCACACATAATAAAAGGAGATGTGACCACCCACACACACCATGTCTATGCTGCCTTAAGGTATCTGGATGTAGATTACCATGTACTCTACTTTGGGTAAATGCAGGCCTACCACCTCCTGCCATACATGCTGTTCTGTCTGTCAGTGTGCTTGTGATGGTGCCAGTTATGCCTTGTTATGTAACAGTTATATCCCATTGTGTCAACTGAGTTTTTTACCCCCTAGAGACTGTGTACAGAGGAGTGTAGATAGAGGCTGCTGAACTATACATCTGCATTACTTACTGTTGACTGTTTGGTATTCTGTGGCCCAGTCTGTCTTTACCATTGTACTACTTGAAGGCCTCGGCTTGGACAGCAACACTTGTAAACCTTTCCGGACTACTGTATTAGTATAACTGTTTCACAGTTACATTACTCTGTTTATATGGATGTCAGTGTCTAAACAGCAATGTGCATGGCATATACAACTTTAATAGTGCACAAATAAAGCTTCCCCATTTATGCAAACCTGTTTGTGGTGTTATATCCTTTGACCTCTCTGTGGGTATATGTTGCTGGCAATTGTCATTTGTATGGGTAGCTCATACAGTGTCTAGTTGTTAAGGTGGTAACTGTAGGCATATTGGCCGTTCCATATTGCGTGCACCTTCTACATATGTATCTTACTATACATATCTCTGCGTGAGTATGTGTAGTTACATATATATCTATATATATGTATACATATATATGTATATCTGTATCTGCATAAATGTGTCTGTGTATATGTATCCTAGGAATGTTGATAGCTTCCACATTGTACATTCCCTACGGGAGCCAGACTGTACTGCATGATATGTTACTGATACCAGCCTGGCATCATACAGGTGGGCTGGAGTACTGTAAACATCTTGTGCCCATGTCATGTCAGGGCCTGGTTATGGGATCTGCCACAGCTGGTAGTGTATTGCAGGACAGACATGTTTGGCTGTAGGGGGTATACCTATTCATACAAGACGTATGTTGATTGGGGCCTCTCAACCCCATTAACGGTGCATGTGAACATAATATGTTTTTATGTTCCCATTGTTATCTACAGATGTATGTCCATATATACCTATATTGATATATATATATATATATATATATATATATATATATATATATATATTTACATATATGTCACTTGCTGTATATATATATATATATATATATATATATATATATATATATATATATATATATATATATATATATATATGTAGCCATATATATATCTATAGATGTATGGATTTGTATGTTTATGTATAGATGTTTATATATATATATATATATATATATATATATATATATATATATATTTAGCTATGTTTTATCTGTTTAGATAGTAATATATATATATATATATATATATATATATATCTATATATATCTACACACACACACACACACACACACACACACACACACACACACACACACACACACACACACACACACACACACACACACATACATCTACATGTTGGAATACATTCCTTGTAATGTTGAATGACTGAACTGGATGATATGTTTGTGTAAACATCAGGGCTACATATATCTGTTGTGGCTTTAGTGGGAAATCACTCTGGCTGTGGTGTGCAGGTTCCTGGGTTTGAGCCTTGCAGAGGCTGTTTATTTTGTTGCTGGGCAGAACAAGGGCAGTTGGATACAGAGTGATTAAGGCACTTTTGAGCGGTTGTAAGTGGGTTTGTGTGGGTTTGCGCAGAGGTAAGCACTGCTAACATCCGGTTACTGTTTCTTATATTCAGTTAGCTTCTAAATTGCTTAACCTCTGTAGGCATTGCTTACCCCCACACAAACAGGCTTAAACCCACTTACTGCTGCTTAAAAGAGCTTACACCTGCTTACCCCCATGCTAATTTCTTTAAAAGAAAAGAAAAAGGGTTGATAGGAAAGTGGTGAAAAAGGAGCACAAAGAGGGAAAGACAGTAAGGAAAATAGCTCGGGATGTGCAGGAAGGGTGTAGGGAAGGTCCATAGCTGCCCATTTCTTTTACAGCAACAGCTGTGCATATACACTGAATTTGGAGGTAAATTAGGACACTCAAACTCCTGGGAAAAGGGTGAGGACAACAATAAGTTGCAATGTCAATTAAACCTGATTACATGTGTCCAGTGGGCACATTTGCGAAATGGACAGCTATGTATGGGGTGAGATATTTTTTGGGAACAGATTGCCCTTTTTTTCTTTTGTTTTTCAGGTGAGAGTGGGATGTTGGGAGGGATAGTAGGTATATTTGTGGAGGTAGGTTGGATAGGTTAACAGACAAGACAAATAAGATGCATACAGAGGTGGTATGTGACACATGTGAAGGTTAAACACCTTGATGGGGAGGGGTGTTGGGAAATCGGAAGCCCATGAGCCTCCTAGTAGAAACAGTGTGACTGAGGTCCCCACCCATGGGCATTCACCATTTCACCTTCACAGCCCCGAAGGTGGCTGTGCTGGAGGCTGAGCCGCAGAGCCAGCCTGACCCTCTAATCTCAACACACGGCCCTCGAGCTGGTGTAGCAGATCACCAAGCTGCTGGTTGAGCTTGCTATGCACCATGACCTGGACCTGGTGACGGGTGACAGGTTCCTGTCCACACCCGCTCCAAGGGGTGGAGCCCCATCCACTAAGGTGGTTCCACCCATAGGTGGTGCAGGACCAACAGACAGGGAGGTCCTGGGTTGGGCCCCAGCCATGCTGGTGCCTGGTGCCACGGCCAGCTGAGGTGGGAGAGGAGGGTCCACTGGGGCTGGCCTTCCCAAATGTGCTATATTGTTTAGAGTTTATCATCGTATGTGGGTTAGTAATAGTCAACACATTCCAGGGTTAGGTGTAACAGCATGCATAGATATTCCCATTAACCCAGACACCAGATACGGAACAATTGCATAGCAAACAGAACACATGCATATATGGAACCACAGTGGTATTAAGAACAGCATGCAGGTACATTGATGGCACTATGCCACTAATCTTGGAATAATTCATTATAGCACATGCATGGGAACAATTAAAATATTTATCAAACAATATGGCATTATCAGAACATTGGTGTCATTACATACCGGTTGGGGTGGGTGTGTTATTTATTGTTAGAGATTTGGTGGGAGGGAGATAAAGATGTCAATTAACAACTAGTATATTCTTGTAGTTCACATTACTTTCCTAGTCAGTGCTGTTATCTGTACCTTACATGGCTTACTACACTACCCTATAACCTTAGTTTGGATTATCATCATTGTTATACATGAACTGGTTTTACCTGCAGTATACACCTCTTACCTGGTATACCTGTGGAGGGAATGTATGTTAACACTAACTGACTGTTTCTACACATACTCCCAGATTCCGGGTTGATGTTGTGCACATAGCTATCCAACTCTTTCTGCACAGACTCTGGCCATGTGTTGACCACATGCAGGTGTACCGGAACGTATCTAGAATATTTCTCTCTTCAACCTTTAGTGACTTGACACACACATGTACATGCTTTCCTGCACAGTTATATTATGTAGCACAGTGTGGGTGACAGTGGTCAGTGATACTTTATTATTCAGAGAAACTGCAACACTCACAGTTCCTTACAACAGCAGAGTAAACAGTACCATAACAGGGTATAATGTTTTTTTATTTCTCAGCACAGTGTTCGTATCCAACATACCTGTGGGAGCAATGTTTGTTAGCACTACCTGAATGTTGCCACACAAAGTTCCATATTACACATTAGTATTGTGCACATATATCTCACTCTGTTGCTGTACACACTCTGGTCACAGCTTGACAACATGGGGGTGTAAATAGGACATACTTGGCTTATTACTCTCCTAACAGTGTTGGAAGTTGCTACAGTGACAGGTTTGTTCACATAGATGTTGGACAATCACTTGTATTCCCTGTTTGTTGGATAAACATCTGGGATTATCCCACGGACTTACCAGGGGGACGGGGGGACATGCAGCAGATATGGGCCCATATACTGGACATTCTGGTCTCATCTGTACATTTGTGGGGTATAATTCTGTATGTAGCCTACATCCACTTCCAGGATTCAGACAATGGCTGTTTCTGCTACAACTTAAACACTGTCCATCAGAGTTGTGTGTGCTATACAGATATTGCTGCATATCTCCTATCTGCTTTCTGGCTTATAATTCTCCTGTACTTTTGCATTCTGCCCTTGTATTACAACACTCTTATACAGATTTCCTAGACAGTTATATTTTGTAGGACAGTGTGGGTGAAAGTGATGAATAAGACCTCATTATTCAGAGCAACTGCATCAGTCACAATGCCATACAATACCAATGTAAACAGTACCAGTACAGGGTATCATTCTTGTATTTCTGGCACAGTGTTGGTATCTGACAGACCCGTTGGAAAAATGTTTGTTAGCACTACCTGAGTGTTGCCACACACAGCACCCGCTTCCACATTACTTTTATGCACATACATCTCACTCTGTTACTGTACACACTCTGGCCACAGCTTGACAAGATGGGATTGTAAATGGGACATACATGGCTTTTTAGTCTCATAAGTTTTGGGGAGTTCCTAGTGTGCCAGCTTTGTTCTCATAGATGTGTGTCAATCAGTTGTATTTCCTGTTTGCTGCCTATACATCTGGGATCATCCCACTGATTTCCCAGGGGGACAGGTTGACAGGCAACAGATATGGGCCACTTTACTGGACATTCTGGACATATCTATACAGTTGTGGGGTATGATTCTGTATGCAGACTATTACCACTTGCAGGTTTCGAACCATGGCTGTGTGTGCTAAAAATACAGCAGTTCACATCTCAGTTGCATGTGCTATTCAGGATTTGTTGTTTGCCTTTTCCCTGTTTTCTGTCTATGTGGCTCTCAGTTGTACTAAATGGCCTCTCGGGGTTACACCAATCATATACAGGCATTCCTACATGTTCTATTTATGGCGCACGGTGTGGGTAACAGTGCTTAATACAACAGTACTATTACGTGAATGCAAATCTATATTCCCATATGATACCAGAGTTTACACATGCAGTCCAGCAGTTAGACCTTTATTGTCAGGCTATTACGCTTTTATTTACATGATACTATATGAGTCTCTTACTGCCATAGTCTCCAGTGTATGCAGTACTTGCCTTAATCAATACAGGTTTTATAAAAGGCAATTAATTTACTAATACTTTTAGATTTATTTCCTATGACAGTACATGCAAGAGTATTACTGACCTGCCTCGTATCTCAACCTCTCCAGGTGACTTCCATGGGCCTCCTGGTTCATGGCCCGCTTGACTGCAGCTGTGGAGGACATAAGAGCAATATTTAACCATACCTATCCATGAGCTGGTGATTATTACACACATAGTGGGGTGAGACACACAACTGGGACATCCCCTGCCATTCTAGCCTGTTTTATCCACTGCTCCAAGAGGTCCCCCTTATGCCACTTCAGGTCGGCATAGTGATGCCTGACCTGCTCACCAGTTTGAGGTATGCCAGCGGCACTGGTGAGGTCACAGGTAAGATGGTCCCAGGCTTCCATCTTATATTGGGAACCCTGGTACTGGCCCTGCAGCAGTCTCTGCTCATGGTCTTTGACAAGAAGTCCTGACATGACTCTGGACTTCTGGCTGCACCAGCACTGCGCCCAAAAGTGCACACACTCTCCCCTTCTTGACATGGTGCCTGCAAGAGAAGCTACAACCAGTTATGAGATGTATTTCCACCTATTGGGTTTAAGTAGGGCCACTTTCCCGCACATTTTCATGATTGGCCAGTTTTGATAAGGTTAAGCTATGGGCAAACTTGCTTACCTAAGATTGGCATTGTTTAAAGGGATATAACACTGGGGACACTGAGTTAGCTGGCCTGCACATTGCTTACACCTCCTAAGCTGGCCTGTGCAATGCTTAGCATTGCTTACATTAGACTTTGCATTATATTTTCTTTTTGGCATTGATTTATTACTCATTACATCTTATATGTATGCCCGGTATCCATGATTCATGTGTATGTACACTGTATAGGGTTCTTGTGTTTTATTAAGGACTTCAATACTCTATGACAATAACACTTCACTTCTGGGCTTACTGCTGTACTCCAGTTCACATATTTATGTTATGTTGTGGGTTAGGGAACATATGACTGTATATTGATTCCTTTCACAGGTTCAGTTTGATTTTACTATAGTGCAGACTTATTTGCTGATACCTCATTTTTCTCTACTGCTGTGATGGCTTGGTGATTACCTACTGTGATTATAGTGTATAGGGTCCTGGGTTCAACACCTGTAAGGCTGTTTATTTTGTTGCTGGGCAGAACAAGGACTGTTGGATACCGAGTGATTAAGGCACTTTTGAGCAGTTGTAAGCGGGTTTGCGTGGGTTTGTGGGAGGGTAAGCAATGTTAACCTCCAGTTAAATATGCTTATAGAGAGTTAACTTCAAAATTGCTTAACCTGTGTGCGCATTGCTTACCCCTGTGAAAATGGGCTTAAACCCACTTACTAGTGCTTATATAAGCTTACTACTGCTTATTGGTGCTTAAACATGCTTACTAGTGCTTTACTCATTACGACAATGTCACCTCACATGTGCATTTAATGCAGTACTCCACTTCACAAATATATGTTATTTAGTGAGTTATGCAACAAAAATATTGGTCATAACGTTCTTTGCCATGGAAAATGGAATGTGCGGCAGTGGGCACGAACCACAAATGCTTGCTTGTACGGTGAATGGTCTGTCCACTACACTATTGCTATGCTGCTTCACTTGCATATATCTTCCTTGTTATCCTCTTCAGCCATTTAAGCTGCATTAACCGTAGCTAAGCGATGGGCACACCTGCGCACCTACGGTTAGCTTTAATTGGATTTTAAAATTAAAAAAAAAAGGTTTGTTCATTTTATTTGTAATTACTTGCTGTTGTACACAAGGGGAAATGTTGGTGGGGACATAAAGCCTCGCTCATTTCTTAGCCCTTTCTGCTGTTCTTCATTGTGGGGCGTGTATATTCCGAGAGCTCTACTCTCAGATATGCCCCCTGCACTCTTACACACTCCATGTAAGATTAGGAGCTCAGGCAGTGCACCTCATTAATATGCATGGCGTGTTGCTGTCCTGCTCCTAAACGGCCACTTCCATGCAGGACTAAGCTAGTCCTGCATGGTAGATTAGTAAAAACGGGAGTGTCTCATTCCATTATACATTTGCATTATGTCTCCTACATTGTCGATAATCATGGGCCATACTCATTTATTCTGATAAACATTTTTCATTATTAAATTCATTACCTAAAGTTACAAAGTTCTAAACTTAGTTGCATTATTAAATTCACATGGTTGTTATCATAGGAATTAGATATATCACGTCACCAGCTGTCTTTTTTCTATAAATATAGTCTGTTTCACTATTTTTCTTATTGTCAGAAATAATGTATGCAGATCCCTAATTAGTTCATATATTTCTTCTTCCACTATTTTAGTTACCTTCTAATCTTAACTGTAAAATTTTACATAAGGTTTATAACAAATATTCAGAACAGCTAATTATCTCCAATTAACAATGCAATTATTTTGCCCTTTTCCCATAAGCTTTCACTACACTACTACATATTTTTTTAATCTAATATACCTTTTACAGTACCATTATTCAAAGCCATACCAAACAAATCTTTCTGCCACTCTTCCATTTTCATGTTATAGAAATAAAATATATCATTTTCTTCTGGTGATCTTTATTCATATCATATCAACTTTGTCAAGTCCTTTGCTTGTGATTGATTTATTTAAATATTGGGGAAAACACATAACAGATTTCATGCATGCGACATCAGGGTTCATCTATATCTAACAAAATCTCTTACTCAAGGTCCCGATCATGGTCCTAAGGAGGGGCTTAGGATACTTTTCAATTGTATTCATTTTTTTCCTGTAATGGTACTGCTTAAAACCTCATTGAACTGTGGAAAGAAAGGTGTAAGGTCATGACATGATATTGCAATGATTATACCATTAATGCTGTATGCTCTAACATTGTTACAGCTGCAAATTACCTGTAACTTCACAGTAGTAATACAGAAGTTTTCATGGAAACAATAAGAAAATTACAGATTAAAATAAATATCCTGCCATATAAGCAAACACTTCTGCCACTTCACCCTCACCACTGCACAAATTATATAGTTTTTTGTCTCTGAGGACAGAAATTATTGTGTATTACAAAATAAAATAATCTGATGTATAGTACTTCAACAGACAACATACTTTCAAATGAGAAGACATTGCATAATATGAAAAAACAATATTATACGTTTTCATTCAAATGGAAGGCATATGCACAATTGAACTGGATTGGCTTATTACCTCTTTTAATGGCTGATTCAGTCATTCTTAGTTATGCTAGCCTTTATCCTAATAGATATAAAAAAGAGCCTAATCTAAAACAGTAAGGGAACATCTTATGCATTGTTCTAAATTTCACTGCTGTCTTTTTCGCAAACTTCTTATTCTGCAGTGACTGATTTTTATACAGCCTTATTTCACACAGGGAAATCACTTTTAACTTTTGTTTCTTATTAAACTACTACCTTCATTCTGTTGGACAAATTGATGAAATTAGCACTTTTGTTCTGCTGTTGTGTAAATAGCATTGATTTTTGGTGCCTTATTGATACTGTACTGGTGTACCCTTTGGCACTGCTGACTGTAGTGGCATTAAGTTTAAATAATACTGCACTATTGTGCCTTGTTGTCTTGGTACTGTTACTCACTACTGGTATTATTTAAGATAATACACCAATGCTGTCTGTTACCCATACTAGGTATATCCTTGTTATCCAATTTATGACTGCACTTTTGATCACTGGTGATATTTGTACTTCTGCTTATGAGTGATTACTTTAGTGTCACAGTACTAGAGAATACAAGGTGACCTTTGTGATACTCCTTTATGACTTGGCAGACTGCTATACTATTACTGCACTTGAAACTATTCATTTAGATTATCTGTAGCTATTACAGTTACTGCATCTGAATCCACTGAGTGAGGCAACCCATTATTCATTGTTTGTTCTGAATATGTAGAGACCAAATTAGTCTATAGGGTAAAGCAATTTGGTGAAATGTGTCACTTTTACTGATTTCCTTATTGACCCTACATAGTCTGTCACTTTTACATTCCTGTTTTGCACTTGTGACAACTCCAGTAGTCACAGCTCATTCTTTTATCCTTAAGTCATATCTAAATGTATCACCTTTTTCTAGCCCAGTCAGTTATCCTCTGCTGTCATGTACCAAAAGTGAGTTACTTAGCTATCTTATACCCCTGCTCTGGCCAGAATGGAATCTCAGTCAGCTGTCCTATACCCCTCCATCTGCTCTGGCAGTATGGAATCTCAGTCAGCTGTCCTATACCCATCATCTGCTCGGGGTGGTATGGAATCTCAGACAGCTGTCCTGTATCCCTCAATCTGCTTTGGCCAGTATGTAATCTAAATAAGCTGTCCTATACTACTCCATCTGATCTGGCCAGTATGGCATTTCACTCAGCTGTCCTATAGTCCCCATCTGCTTGGGCCAGTATGGAAGCTCAGTCAGCTGTCCTATAACCCTCCATCTGCTCTGGCCAATATGGAATCTCAGTCAGCTGTCCTGTACCCCTCCATCTGCTCTGGTTAGTATGGAATCTCAGTGAGCTGTCCTATACCCCTCCATCTGCTCTGGCCAGTATGGAATCTCAACTGGTAATAAATCACAGTTCACTTCATCTGATGAAGTTTGTATTTTTGCAGACGAAAGCGCTAATGTCAATTTATTGTATTTTCTATTAAGGGATTGGGCTTCTACCAGGTGAACTGTGATTTATTACCAGTATGGAATCTCAGTCAGCTCTCCTATACCCCCATCTTCTCGGGGCAGTATGGAATTTCAGACAGCTGTCCTATATCCCTTCATCTGTACTGGTCAGTATGGATTCTCTGTCAGCTGTCCTATACACGTCCATCTGCTCTGGCCAGTATGGAATCTCAGGTGTTTCTCCTTCTGTAGCTAGCCTGATAGCACTAGGTATTTTGGGGCAGTATAGTACCTGCCTCATGTTTACAAAATACTCTTTGTTCCTACATCAAAATGATTATGTATGCAAGAGGTATACGTATTTACTTAACTTGGAGGCTACCTTCTCACCTCAGAACACATTTGATACGCAGAACATATATACACACACAGCACAGAGCACTACCCCTAAACCAACTTACACCGAGGTTAAGAAAAAACTGCCTAAGCCTCCCATGCTAAAGACTAAGAAACCTCAAACAAGAGTGAACTAGTAGCACACCCAACTTCATCCTTCACCCTTACACCTTAGACATATATCTCTAAGAGCCACAAGTGTGCAAACTACAAGCCTTATGGCCCACTGAGACTGCATCAGAATATGTTAGTGCTTTAGTAATATGTAACTGTATTGTAAGGCATATGGACACCACCCTCACCAGGCTGGTTAAGAGTAGGATGTCAGTTAGCCCTATTCTGGAACCAGGATCCAGGATATAACAGGGACTCTTAGATCCCTCCATCCTTATAGTGGTCCATGTAGGAGTGAATGACCTTAGATGGACTACCCAGAGGGATACACAGAAGGATATGACTGAGCTTGCTATGCATGTGTCCGAGGCAGGAAAGACACTAGTCTTCAGTGGTATTTTGCCATCACTCAGAATGATACCAAGATTCAGTAACAAAATAATTTGCTTTAATAATTGGATATGCAACTCATGTCATTCTTGGGGAATCCAGTATGTGTCAGCTTGGGATGAGACGGCTGATAAGCCTTCCTGCTTTGCCAGGGATGGTCTACATCACTCTTACTAAGGTTTTTGCATTCTAGCTAAAGTCTTTGAAGCCCCTATACTGCCATTTGTAGGCAGAGTCTATCTGAAGAACATTCCAACCCAGTACATTCTATGTGACTCTAGTCATTGCCAAGAGTCTTAACAAAAAATGCCTGAATGTGAGGTTCTTCTGCAACTTGAACACATTGATATATGTGTAGTTACAGAAACATGGTTTCAGAGCAATGAAAACACTCCATCTATTCCGGCATAACACCTATCACATCTTCAGGCCTTTTGGCAATCTTGGGGGGGGGGGGGGGGGGGTGGTATTAGTATTTGTCAAAGATATCATCATCTCATGAGAAATTCCTTGGGACACCATATGTGAACTCCTAGAAGTACAAATCACCATAAATAAGACATATTGCGACTTTGTAGCTAGCTATAGAACACCCTTTACATCCCCCTCTGAGCATGATAGTTATCTTAACCCATTAGCTGAAATTTCCATTAAACCGAAGACCTTTCTACTACAGGACTACAACTATCCATCAAAAACTGGATGACCTCTACTGCAAATGGTCGGTATGCCTGGCACTTCCGTGACATTATAATTGTTAGCTCTCTTTCAAAAATAGTTAACCATCTTACTAGAGGTCCAAATATCTTTGATCTCCTCCTCACAAATATTTATTTTATTTTATTTTTATTTTACATTTGTTAACCGGGCTAGTCTAGCTGGATATATTTCCATTTTCAGTAGAGGCCCGGGGAGAAAAGCTCCAACAAGATAGAAAAATTCAAAATATCATTACAAGGTAAATGTAAGGATTAATAAAAAATAGAATGAGTAATTACTACATACTAAAGATAGTTACACTTGAAAAAAAACAACAGTAAAAATATTTACATTTAAAAAAGCAAAAATAAAAATGTAACACAGTAAGATTCTTATGGAATTTTTCACATCAGGTAGAAAGATTTCAGCAGTATGTTGATTAGAGTTTAAACGGTACCAGCCTTGCTTACATTAATATGCATTAAAATGTTTGGAAGTTTGTTTAGAAGAGATCACATCTTGCATATCTCCTTATGTATTATCATGCTTTGTTAAATCAGATCATAATTTAGTCATCTTTTCCTTTAAAGTTGATGGTACTTCCCATGCTAATAGCTCTGTCTTTAGGGGTTTCTCAAAAGCAAACTTTCTTCAGTTACTTGATGACTTAAATAAATTCTGCTATAATCCTCCACTGAAGGCGCTTAACTTAGTAGGTTCATAGGTTCATACTAGGCTATCTGCCCTAGGGCATTTATAAGCCTAGCCAGAATGTGTTTGGCTTTCGCCACCCATTTTAAATTTATTTTGCTATGCCCTTTTTCGAGGTTAGTATACTGTGCATCTGTCTAACAGTGACACAGAAGTGATACCCGGGGTAAATCTCCGATCTCCCATCCACTCATCACGATTCCTCTTGAAGAGAGTCAATGAGGGACTCTGCCTAACCTGGACTGGGATTTTATTCCAGAGTGAAGGGAGCCTCTGGGTTATGAATCTGTCCCTCCAGCATGTCCTATTTATTTCAGTGCTGAGGTTCAAGTCTCTCGAGCGCGTAGCTCGATGGGATTTGGATTTTCTGAGGTGCAGCATGTTCATTAATTCTGGGTTGGACATGGCTTTATACGTCAGGCACAAATCGCCTCTGAACAGGCGGTATGCCACTGAGTAGAGCTGGAGTTTCTTTAACCGGGCAGCATATGGCATCTGTTTGAGCCCTTTGATCCTCTTGGTGAGGTACTTTTGGGGTCTTTCCAGTTGCTGCAGGTGTCTGGTAAGGTACATCCCAAAAGGGGCATTGTACTCAATTATGGGCCTGATGAGGGATGAGTAAAGAGGCACGATGACCTCCCCTGATCTAGATGTGAATCCCTTCATGATTAGGTGGGCTATATAAAATGTTTTCCTAACCACTTTGGCCACGTGGTTGTCAAATGAGAGATTGCTATCAACTTGGGTCCCCAGGTTCCTAATTACTTCTTCTGTACTTAATGGATTACCACCTATGTGGTAATTTGTGGGCACTTTGTTTTTGCCAAAGGGGATGACTATACACTTTTTGGCATTTAGCTTGAGGCCATGGCTCTGGCACCAGTTGTCTGTTTCTATGAGGCCCTTTTGGAGGATGCTTGTGTCGGCTGGAGAGTCGATTATGGTGGCCAGTTTGCAGTCATCCGTGAACTTGGTCAGCCACAGTCCTTCCATGTTGGCCTGTACCTCCGAGAAATATATACCGAACAAGAGAGGTCCCAGGGCTTAGCCTTGTGGGACACCACTTGTAACTGGTTTGGAGTCTGACATGGCTCCAGCAATTCTAACCATGTGGGTTCTGTCCTTGAGCCAGTTTGCAATCCATCTAGTGACATAGGGGTTTATATTTAAGCTGGTGAGCTTATCTATAATGCCCGAGTGGGGTATTGTATCGAAGGCTTTTGTGAGGTCTAGGTAGGCTGTGTGGACCACCTTCCCCTCGTCAATGGCCTTGGTGACGGTTTCAAAAAAATCAACCAGGTTTAAGAGGCAGGATCTGCCCTTAACAAAGCCGAACTGGGTAGGATCCAGTGTCTGTAGGTCCCCAATATCTTTATTTATGAGGTCCATGATGATCCTTTCCATAGCTTTGCAGACCAAGCTAGTCAGGCTTATGGGGCGATAGTTTCCAGGATCCGTTGAGGCACCACCTTTATGGAAAGGGACCACTGTTGCTGTACGCCACTCTTTGGGCACATAACCTGTAGTAAGGCTGAGATTGAACAGTAGTTTTATGTTTGGGTTTAGCTCTTCTTGGAGTTCATGTAGGACGCAGCCTGGGACACCGTCTGGTCCCATTGATGCTGTGTTTTTTGCTTTGGAGATGGCGGCTCTTACCTGAGCATCTGAGATGTCAGGGGGGCAGCACTCTGCTGGGATAGATATTTACCCTTTTGGTGGGGGGGTAGAGAAGTTTGCACTGAACCTGTCAGCTAGGATGTTGGCAATGTCTGTGGGTTCAGTGTATTTTTTGTCATTTTGGACTAATTCTGAGCATATCTGGGAATTACCACCCAGGTTCCTAACATAACTAAAGAAAGCCTTGTGATTATCCTTAGTGTCCTGTGCAATTTTTCTCGTAGCTGGCCTTAGACAATTTTATGAGTGCCCGTAGTTTTTGCTAATACTGATCAGTGATGCCTTCCCTTTTGGGATTTTGCTCTATCATTTAGTAGCTTCCTCCTTCTATTGTATAGTTTGTTTATGGCTGGGGTCCACCAGACAGGACGTCTGCCTTTGGAGGATTGGGTCTTGGTTTTATTTGGGATCGATGATCCATGCATTCCTGAAGGTGTTCATAGAATGCGTTTATAAAGGATTCTGCGGTCTGGGCCGTATTTTCCACAGGTCCGGGGGCTTTGAAGGATTCCACCTCGGTTTTGAGGAGTGTGAAATTTGCTTTAGAGAAGTTTTTCACTGTGGTTTTCTGGGCAGGGGGTGGGGTCGGGATGTGAATATCCAGTGAGATTAGTTTATGGTCTGATCTTACCAGTGAGGGATACACTTCTGGTCTGGAGCATAGAGTCCCCATGTTGGTGATGATCAGGTCCAGTATGTTTTCCCCTCTTGTGGGAGTGGTAACAAGTTGTTGCATAGCATTTGAGTTTATAAATTCTAGGAACCTTTTGGCTAGGGTGTTGGAGCTAGAGTAATGCTCCCAGTCTATATTTCGGTAGTTGAAGTCACCCAATATAATGGTGTTTGGAGAGACCTTCATATTTTACAATGTT
>NC_056735.1:1830585064-1830640064 GCF_019279795.1 Protopterus annectens
AGATAGGAATTTCTTGCTATTTCGTAAAACTTTATGTCTGGTTAACAAAAATGTTCTAACAGTTTACATCTAGATTGTAAAGTTTCCAAGATATAACGATTTGTTTGTAAAAGTTTAGTGAAAAATATAATTCAGGGTTTGTGACCATTATAATATATTATGGCACTTATGGAAAGATTATGAATGCTCTATTATTACTCTAAAATACTTCTTACTGATAACATTGCTATTTGTATAGTTTTAATAGAAATTATTGTGCAAAAAAATATTCATATTTGTTTATCTTAAAGTTTTTAAGTTGAATTTTCATGAAGTGCTGTGGAATGCAAGGATGTGTGCTGGCTGCTAGAGGTGTGACATTCCATACCACATGGGTGTTAATGAGTTAAGAAAACTATTAGGAAGCTCAAAACCAAGTATGAACTAAAAAATAGCCAATAAAACCAAAAACAACTAAAAAATCCTTCAACTATGTGAGGAGGTTAAGAAATATCCAACAATGTTTGGAGTAGTCCACAATAATACTACACTTCTGAACCAAAGGAAATAGCTAATATCCCAGCTAACAAATTTAGTGCAAATTTTACTCCATCCACAGTCATAGCTATTCCACAACTTTCACAGTCATAACCACCCACTTTAATTACTATAGAACAAATTCTCACAGCCCTGTCAAAACTTAAGAATACTTTATTCATGGGGCTTGATATCATACCAGGTTGCCTGATTATCTGTGTCAAATATGGCCTTTCTGAACCCCTACTTGACCTCTTTTTAATCTAAGCTTTAACACTGGTTACATTCCTGAAGCCTGAAAAACAGTTATTGTAATGCCATTACACACAAGGGTGGTCCAACCACAGACTGTATATACCAATTAGTCTCACTCACCTCATATATAATGTATGGAGTGGATTATCTCAGACCTCATTAATCTAGATATTGAAAATCACTTATTCCTGGACTCTCATTAATTCAGCTCTGACAAAGGAAGATCCTGCTTGTTTAACCTCAGTAATTTCTTTGAAAAAGTACCTGAAGCAGTGGATAGTGTTTATGCAGTTCATATGGTAAATCTAGACCTAGTCAAGGACTTTGACATTATTCCCCATGCTCGTATTATTGATAGACTTGTAAATCTGAAAATAAATCCTTATATTGTTCTGTGGATGGCTAACAGCTTGTCTGACTGTACCTAAATTTTTAGAGTCATGGGTGCCACTTCTAAAACAAAAACGTTGCCAGTGGTGTACCACAGGGCTCAGTGTTAGGCCATCTCCTATTTGGATTTATTTCTCCAACCTTTAGGCCAGCAATTCTAGAGTATGGTTAGTTGAGTCTGCAAATGACTGTAAATTGGGCACTGTTATTTATTGATATTATGTTGAGTATCTCTGTCTTGATTCTCTGTTCCATGTTATGGTGGCCATAATATTCAGATTCATGTCATCAACAGTTATGCTGAATGAGCATATATTCATAGTTAGGAGTCACTGAAACTAGTTACATTCCCTTTATTGACAATATTTCACCTTTTTGCATTCTGTACTCTACATTTGATTTGATCTGCACCAAAAAAGAATACATTCATACCGTGGTGTATGAAATGAAGAAAGGACAAGACCAGTAGAACTCTGCAGAGATAAGTAAATGGCCATAGTAAACACTATCATTCAACAGCCTACTAACTGTCTTTTTACATGGATATAACTAGACTGTCAATACCAAAATCAGACTGGCACTATACTTTATAGCAGAGAGAGAACAGCTTTGTAAACACAGTAACAACAAGACTATGACTTGGATTATCAGAGTCTTATTGCAAAGTTTAAAATCAAACTAAAGGAAACAGGAAAAGCTGCCAGGCATTCTAGGTTTGATCTTAACAATATTCTGCAGGAATATGTAATGGAGGTGACAGACAGATTTGATGAATTACATATGGAGGATAGAATGCCTGAAAAACTATGGTTGGAAGTTAAGGATATTGTCCAGGAACTGGGACAAAAATATTACAACTAGAAAGAAGAAGATTAAGAAAGCATATGTCTGACTATAGCAGCTTTAGACGTGTCTGAGGAACTAAGAAAAGCAAAATACAATGGAGAGGGGGAGAGAGAGAGAGAGAAAATATGTTAAACTGAACGCAGAGTTCCAGAGAGTAGCAGTGAGACATAAGAAGTCAGTTAAATGAGAAGTACCAAAAAAAATGGAAGAATATAACAAAATGGAAAGACAAGAGATCTCTTCAAGACTGACGTTGCTAAGGGACACTTCCAGTGAAGGGACCTAAAAGAAGTGGAGGTTATTAAGAAAAAATGTCAGGAATATACAGAAGAACTATATAAGAATGACCCTTACATCACTACTAAATATAATGGTGTATTTTCTGATCTATGACCAGATACCAAGGAGAGTAAAGTCAGATGGGCTCCAGAAAGCCTTGTTAATAACAAAGCAGCAGGAAGTAAAATAATTCCATCTGAGTAGTTTACAATTCTGCAAGGTGCTGCTGTTATTGTTACCCTGCTGCTCCCTAGGAAGACACATCAGTGTTCAAACTGACATCTGCTGGATAAGAGAATAAACAAAGGAGTTAAAAAAAAACATGTACTTTTCTTTAGTGATTAGTCTAAAGCCTTTGATTATGTGGACCTTAGCAAATTGTGTAAAGCTCTTAGAGAAATTGAGATGGTGGGTAACCTTACTAGCTCACTGAAGAATCTGTATGGAGATCAAAAAAAAAGTAAATAAAGTCAAGTATGGAATACATGATCATTTTAAGAGTAGGAAGATTGCACGTCACACTACATTGATTTTTATGTTTAATACATCATATAAAATGCTGGATTAGATGACTCAAATGTTGATACTGAAATTGCTGGGAGAAATATTGACAGCCTCTCACATGCAGATGTTGTCATCCTGATAGCTTAAATTGAAGAGGAGTTGAAATTGTTGATAAAAATTAAAGTACAAAATACAAAAACTGATTTGCTGCTCAGTATTAAAAAAAGATTATATCATCCAGCCCTATAAATTATTTAAGCAATAACCCATGACTGGGTGTGGGTAATGCTGGATTTACCCATGGTTGGTGTGGTTTGGTCATGAGGGCGAAGCCCGAGTGGCCAAACAAAGACAACTGTGGGTAAATCCAGCACTACCCATACCCAGGCATGGGTTATTGCTATTATATGACATTATTTAAGAAAAAAAACCTTACTTTTCTTAAATAATGGCATTGTATAATGCCTCCTTGCTGCCCTTCTGCAGCTGTCCAGTATTATGCTGCAGTTCTGATGTACTGCGCATGGGTATGGTTACACAGTACATCAGAACTGTGTGTGTGCAAGCAATGGAGAAAGGAAGATCTCCGTTGCTTTTAAAAGCTTGTCTCACTATGTTAAACTCATTTAACATAGCGAGATAGCTTTAAAAAAAGCAACAAAGATTTTCCTTTCTCTGTTGCTTTTTTTTAAAGCTGTTTCGTTATGTTAAACAAGTTTAACATAGCGAGACAACTTTAAAGAAAGCAACAGAGAAAGGAAGATCTCCGTTGCTTTTTTTTAAGATATCTCGCTATGTTAAACTCATTTAACATAGTGAGATAACAGCAACGGAGCTCTTCTGTTCTCCATTGCTGTCCAAAAAAAAAAAAGACTTATACTAATGGAAAAAGTCCGGGCAACTGGACCTTTTTCCATTAGTATAAGTCTTTGATTTACAACATGCACGTTGACCAATCAGCGTGCACGTTTTGGAATATTAATGGGGGGGGTCGTTGTATAATTAAGCAATAATCCATGCCTGGGTGTGGGTAATGCTGGATTTACCCACGGTTGGTGTGGTTTGGTCATGAGGGCGAAGCCCGAGTGGCCAAACAAAGACAACCATGGGTAAATCCAGCATTACCCACACCCAGTGGTTATGCTGTTATACAATGACATTATTTAAGAAAAAAATACTTACTTTTCTTAAATAATGGCATTGTATAATGCCTCCTTGCTGCCCTTCTGCAGCTGTCCAGTTTTCTGAGGCAGTTCTGATGTACTGTGCATGTGTATAGTTACGTAATACATCAGAACTGTGTGTGTGGAAGCAACAGAAAAAAGAAGATCTCTGTTGCTTTTAAAAGCTTGTCTTGCTATGTTAAAAAAGTTTAACATAGTGACATAGCTTTAAAGAAAAGCAACAGAGATTTTCCTATCTCTGTTGCTTTTTTTATAGCTGTTTCGCTATGTTAAATGAGTTTAACATAGCGAGACAGCTTTAAAAAAAGCAACAGAGAAAGGAAGATCTCTGTTGCTTTTTTTTTAAGATATCTTGCTATGTTAAACTCATTTAACATAGCGAGATAACAGCAACGGAGCTCTTCCGTTCTCCGTTGCTGTCCAAAAAAAAAAAAAAAAAGACTTATACTAATGGAAAAAGTCCGGGCGACCGGACCTTTTTCCATTAGTATAAGTCTTTGATTTACAACGTGCACGCTGACCAATTAGCATGCGCCTTTAGGAATATTAATGGGGAATCGTTGTATAACAGCAAATATATGTGGAAAGAGTAGGGACAGTGACATATTTTATTTTCCTAGTATAAAAGGTATCTGGATGTAGCCGTGAATTTAAGAGACTTGCTTCTTCAATGTAACACTATGGCAGATATGAATAATATATTAAGAAGCAAAGACATCAGATTATCAACAAAGGTATGTATAGTCAAAGTTTTTTTCCCCTAGTAATAAATATGGATGTGAGTTGAACTGTAAGTTTGCCTGTGCATTGGAAAATCATTGCATCTGAACTGTAGTGCTGAAGAAACTTGATAATTAGTGGCTAACAAGAAGTACAAATCAGTCAATGCATAAGGAAAGAAATCCAGACTGTTTAATGGAAGGTCTGATTGTAAAGCTAAAATTCAAATAATTTGTCCACATAACGCAAAAACAGAATTCAGTGGAAAAAGCACCACTGCAGGGAAAGACTGAAGGCAAGAGAAGAAGAGCAGCAAAAGCTAAAATGAATAGACAGTACTACTGATGTAATGGATATGAACTTGCAAGAATTTAAAGATGCAGTCGTTGACAGAAAGGCCTGGCATGCTAAAGTCCTTGAGATCATGAACTACTGGATACAATTAAATGTAAACAACAAGAACAACAGAAACTCCTGATTTTTTCACTATGTATCTGTATTTCTACAACTTCTAAGATAACTGCCTCTCTGGTGGTATGGATAATTAACCTGTTTTGTGGGGATAGCTATAATTTATATAAATGCTTATCCTTTGGTCAGCCTAAAACCTTCCAGGCATTCAATACCCTATCATTCTTAAAAGCACTGTCTAGAATTTTCCATCTGAGTAAAAATGTAATAATTTGTTTATGTATATCTGTTTGTTGTGTTTGTTTACATCTGTGCAAAAATCCTTTTATTTGTGTTTTAAACTGTTAAAATGGTTTGTTTAATGTCGTTTTGGAGCTTTTCTCCCCGGGCCTCCACTGAAAATGGACATGTATTCAGTCGGACTATCCCAGTAAACAATGTAAAATAAATACAATAAAATACATAAAACCTACCAATAAGGAGCCTGGATAGTCTTAGTAAACTCCACAACTCACAAATATATATTGCAAAGCTAAATGAGAATGTCAAATTTACTTGTGCCTTGCTCATAATAACACTTTATGCGGCTGGACAATGAGGTTATAGAACTCAACTCTAAAAGATACTGATTATTAACTGTTTATTTTCACATTCCAGCCTGAAGAGATACAGGTCATTGTCTTATTTCATTCATGTAGCATGTTAAGCTTCTAAAGAGAGGGGTCTCACACCAATAAAATCCATTTATTGAGCCTAATAATACTTTTCTGTGTACTTTAAATTTATAATTACTGCATCTTACAGTTTAGTTGGCATTTTTGTCACTTAATGCTGGAAAATTGGAGTCATTACACTCTTTATATTTAGTCCATCAGCTCTCTTAGCCTGGCCCTGCAAAAGGCACACGGTTTGATTAGCATGATACAGTTTTGATATAATCAGCTTTGTCTAAGTAAAGTAAGTACCTGCCCTGCTCTGCAATGGTAGTAACTGCATATGTGGTAGTTGACATTAATGCTAGTTTAAGTTTGACAAATTCCAAATGATTCTTTTCCTTCTCTATGTCCTTTCTTCAATTGTTATAGCATGTTGCACAGTCATGGAGAAAATTTCATTTTTAATGTTATTATTTTTAATGTAGTTTGCTTTAAGTTTTCCTATTAGATAAATAAACTCAAATACATACACACATTCACATTTAGTACAGTGCATAAAAACATCAGTTTAACAAACTGAAGGCCTTACTTTAATTACAGTTGCTATTTCAGACAATCGCAAAATACATAGAGGGAACTTTCATCATGGCTATATAATAAACAAAACTTTTAACAGCAGCTCTTTGATCCAGGATACTCAGAAGTCATATTTTAATGTGTATTGTGCTACATCTCTGGAAAAGAATTTGTATTTTTCTTAATTTATGCCATCCTAAAGTGCTTTCTGAAGCCAAATCAAATACTTATCTATTTTTTCACTCATAACGTAGCAGTTACTAAAACTTTAAAGGGTTTCTTGCAGGTCAGGCTGCCAGCTCATCAGGAAACAGCTGCATGTTACTTCATATCAGTCTTGTCAGACCTATAATAATTAACCTATGAGGTTATGTGGCTTCAGCTGAATAAGAAAATGAGACTGATGTGCTATAATTCTTTTTACATATAAATTATGGAGCTGTTTTTATCACGAGAAAACAATGAGTAGCCACTGATTCATATCATCAGCTCTTCAAAACTTCAAACAAAACTAGATCTGTAAGATTCCCATTTCTGTGAATACATATTCAGAAAACAATCACAAATGTGGTATGGAGCACATCTCTAATCCTGACTGATAATATGAAAAATATTAGATTAGAGACATGGCTACTCAAGCTACACCAACAAGTATGATGACATTTCCACGTCCCTCCTATAGAGCATGACTCTGAAGACTCTTGAACTTGTATTTAAGGTCATCTACTTCCTGAAGAGATAATGGTATTTTTACATTGTGGAATGATCTTATGGCTTCTTATGGGTTTAGCTTCCCTTCCAGTGCACCATCAAAGCTGAATGTTCTGAATGTGTATGGCATGCTTCAGTTTACTGTAATCCAACTACATAACTTTTTCTTAATTACTTCTTGGCTGTATGTTAAGAAAAATAAAGGCATTCTTTCAAACATCACTGTAATTATGAATACAGTACACAGTCAGGGAGACTATGGCAAAACAGAAAATATCTCTTCAAGTATAACTACAAACCAACCTGTTTAAGCATATTGATTTAGAAATGTATAATAACACCCAGGTCTTTAGTACTACATTCAGACCAACAAGCCAGACTTCAATAATTGTAGAAATATTTCAGCCTTATCTAAACTCATCAGTACAGAAAAAAAGTGGGGAGTTTAACAATGCTTTGAAGCACTCATATAAGTGAAGGAAGCTAATATGGTTAATAAAGGTTAGAAAGAGCAAAACAAGTCTGAAAAAACATACATATAGGACCCAACCAGAGTCGCCCTTGCAAAACCAAGAAACATCCTTACATAAATATTTGCAAACCTCCTTTTACCAAGACAACATCAGAGATATACAAATTTCACCCATTAAAAATAAACAATTTTAGTCCACTGGTGTATGGCTTCATGATGACACACAGGTCCTTAACAATGCACTTGGACGAAAAAGCTAGATCCTTCTAGACTTGGACAGCTTTCTTTCTCTTATTTTTGGCTGATTACTATGGGATAAATGATGAGCCTAGCTATTTCTTAAAAATCTTCAACTTAAAAAAGTCTCACAGCAAATGCATATAGGAACTAACCAGAGAAACTGATGACTCTGAAACATTTACAGAAAATAATTGCAAATTTTGCCAAGAAAGTAAAAATGTTTTGGTGTACTGGCTCATGAAAGATATACTAACACATGATCATTAATAATCCATTCAGGCCAACAAACAACCAACAGCAGCTATTAATGAGTCTTGCTCATAATTTGTCAAACCAGAACAGTATAAGTGATGAATCTCATTATTGTCTGAAACTCTAAGCTTATAAAAAGATCACTATGCCTCAGCAGGAAATAAAAAAATAAGGTTCAAAAATAATAAAAGAAAAGAAAAGAAAAAAAGAAAACAAAAAGACCCACCAGAAACAGAGACAGGACTCAATTAGAGAGAGACTGAGAACACACAGAAACAGTTGTACAAGAATCATAAAAAGCTTACAAATTTCCTCAAAAGTAAAAAAAAAAAAAAAAAAAAAGAGTTTTAGCACACTGGCTAATGAACATAATATGGCAAATGGTGTATTCAAGCTGACAAGCCATAAATCACAAACAGCTAGCATGTAATTTAATATATTTTGTTACACTCAGCTTCAGTCTGATTGATGTTAGAAATAGCCAAAGAGACACTTTCTTTCTCTCTGTCTCTAAGATTTACATGTTTTGCATTTATCCACACTTGGTACACATACTCACATATTATAACTACAAAACAACTTTAAATGTTATGGTCAAATGGCTCTTACTTATATATAATGATCCTGTTTGCATTCCTGTTAGCATTCTACAATAATGAAAACTGTAAATGTTATAAACAGTTTTGTGAACAGCCTCCTTTTATACCTTTACATAAACAATGATTACTAATTTTATTATTTCCAGTTAAACTAACTACTGCTTTTTGAAAGAAAAAGCTTGGTATTACTTTTACAGTATTATACTGTCTCATGTGTAAACTGCTGGACCAAATTCCAAAAGGGGTGCTCTCAGTGTGTCTGCCTTGATTCTGAACATTTACTCTCAGAATAAGTGACTTACTTTGGTGTAAGGTCTATCTATAAACAGGCTTACAATGAAGGCCAGATGCAAAAAGACCTTCTCTTTGTGTAATTGGTCACTTACACTGACAGCAACCCCCGGATTTACTATTCTTCTGTGCAGGGCTAGCTTAGTCCTGCACGGAAGCGGATGTTTAGGAGCAGGATGGCAGCGCGCCATGCATATTAATGAAGACGCGCTGCCTGAGCTCCTAATCTTACATGGAACATGTAAGAGTGCAGGGGGCGTGTCTGAGAACAGAGCTCTCAGAATATACATGCCCCTGCAATGAAGAACAGCAGAAAGGTCAAGGAAATGAGTGAGACCGCTCATAGGTGTCCGCATATCCCCAGCAACATTCCTCCACATGCACAACAGCAAGTAAATAGAAATAAAATGAACAAACCATTTTTATTTTATTAAAAATCTGATTAAAGCTAACTGTAGGTGCGCGGGTGTGCCCATCGCTTAGCTACAGTTAATGTAGCTTAAATGGCTGAAGAGGATAACAAGGAATATATATGCCACTGAAGCAGTATAGCAATAGTGTAGTGAACAGAGCATTGGCCTTCCCAGTTTGAGTCCCACTGCAACACATTCCATTTTCCAGGACAAATCACATTCTGACCAATATTTTTGTTGCATAACCCACTAAATAACATATTTGTGAACTGGAGTACTGCATTAAATGCACATGTGAGGTGTCAGTGTCATAATGTTGCAAAGTCCCCAGATAAGCACATGTGCCCCATACAGTATATGCACACAGGAATCATGGATACAAATGGGAGGTAAAATGTGTAATGAATGACAACTCCATACAGCTTCCAAATCCCCCACCTTCCCAAGAACCATGAGATATAACTGTCCAAATCAGTGTAATTGTAAGCTGGAGTAAGCACTAGTAAGCAAGTGTAAGCACCAATAAGCAGTAGTATGCATATTTAAGCACTAGTAAGCAAGTTTAAGCCCGTTTGTGTGGGGGTAAGCAATGCACACACAGATTAAGCAATTGTGAAGCTAATTCTCTGTAAGCATATGTAACCAGAGGTTAGCATTGCTTACCCTCATGCAGACCCACGCAAACCTGCTTACAACTGCTCAAACATGCCTTAATCACTCTGTATTCAATGGCCCTTGTTCTGCCCAGCAACAAAATAAACAGCCTTGCAGGTCTTGAACCCAGCACCCTATACACTATAGTCATAGTAGTTAACCACCAAGCCATCACAGCAGTACAAAAAAATGAGGTATCACCAAACAAGTCCTCACCATAGTAAAATCAAACTGAACCTGTGAAAGGAATCAGTATACAGTCATATGTTCCATAACCCACTATATAACATAAATATGTGAGCTGGAGTACAGCAGTAAGCCCAGAAGTGAGGTGTAATTGTAATAGAGTGTTGAAGTCCCCAATAAAACACAAGGACCCCATACAGTATATGTACACATGAATCATGGATAACAGGCAGATATATAAGATGTAACGAATAACAAATCAATGCCAAAAAGAAAATATAATGCAAAGTCTAATGTATGCAATGCTAAACATTGCACAGGCCAGCTTAGGAGGTGTAAGCAATGTGTAGGCCAGCTAACTCATTGTGCCCAGCGGTATACCCCTTTAAACAATGCCAACCTTAGGTAAGCAGGTTTGCCCATAGCCTAGCCTTTTCAAAACCGGCCAATCACGGTAAAGTGTGAGAAATCGGCCCTACTTAAACCCAACATCTCATAACCAGTTGTAGCTCCCCTTGCAGGCACCCTGTCAGGAAAGGGAGAGGGAGTGCATTTTCAGGCGCAATGTTGGGGGATCCAGAAGTCCAGAGTCATGGCAGGACTCCTTGTCAAAGACCATGAGCAGAGACAGCTGCAGGGCCAGTACCAGGGTTCCCAATATAAGGCAGAAGCCTGGGACCATCTCACCCGTGACCTCACCAGTGCCACTGGCATACCCCAAACTGGTAAGCAGGTCAGGCATCACTATGCCGACCTGAAGCAGTGTAAGGGGGACCTCTTGGAGCAGTGGATCCAAGAGGCTAGAATGGCAGGGGATGTCCCAGCTGTGTGTAAGTATCACTCCAGTATGTGTGTGATAATAGCCAGCTCATGTATATCATAGATAGGTATGGCTAAATATTCCTCTTATGTCTTCTGCAGCTGCAAGTGAGCGGGCCACGAACCACGAGGCCCATGGAAGTCACCTGGAGAGGTTGTGATGCGAGGCAGGTCAGTAATGCTCTTGCATGTACAAGTATAGGAAATAAATCTAAAAGTATTAGTAAATTAATTGCCTGTTTAAAATCTGTATTGTTTAAGGCAAGTATTGCATACCCTGGAGAATATGGCAGGAAGAGTCTCATATAGTTTAGATGTAAATAAAAGTGTAATAACTTGACAATAAAGGTCTAACTGCTGGACTGCATGCGTATACTCTGGTATCATATGGTAATGTAGATTTGCAATCACGTAATAGTACTGTTGTATTAAGCACTGTTACCCACACTGTGCACCATAAATAGAATGTGTAGGAATGCCTGTATATGACTGCTGTAATCCCCAGAGGCCATTTAGTACAACTGAGAGACACATAGACAGAAAACAAGGAAAAGGCAGACAACAAAACCTGAATCACACATGCAACTGAGACGTAAACTGTTGTATTTTTAGCACACACTGCCATGGTTTGAATCCTGGGAGTGGTAGTAGTCTGCATACAGAATCATACCCCACAACTGTACAAATATGCAAAGAATGTCCAGTAAAGTGGCCCATATCTGATAGAATCATACCCAACTGTACAGATATGTCCAGAATGTCCAGTAAAGTGGCCCATATCTGTTGCCTGTCAACCTGACCCCCTGGGAAATCAGTGGGGTGATCCCAGATGTATAGGCAGTAAACAGGAAATACAACTGATTGACACACATCTATGAAAACAAAGCTGGCACACTAGCAACTCCCCAAAACCTTATGAGAGTAAGAAGCCACGTATGTCCCATTTACACCCCCATGTTGCCAAGCTGTGGCCAGAGTGTGTACAGTAACAGAGTGAGATGTATGTGCATACTAGTAATGTGGAATCTGGTACTGTGTGTGGCAACATTCAGGTAAAGTTAACAACGATTTCTTCCACAGGTCTGTCAGATACCAACACTGTGCCCAGAAATACAAGAATGATACCCTGTATTGGTACTGTTTCCTTTGGTATTGTATGGCATTGTGACTGATGCAGTTTCTCTGAAAAATAAGGTATTACTCATCACTGTCACCCACACTGCCCTACAAAATATAACTGTCTAGGAAATCCTGCATAAGAGTGTTTTAATACAAGGTCAGAATGCAAAACCACAGGAGAATTATAAGTTAGAAAGCGGATAGGAGATATACAGCAATATCTATATCGCACACACAACTCTGATGGACAGTCTTTAAGTAGTAGCAGACACAGCCATGGTCTGAATCCTGGGAGTGGAAGTAGGCTGTATACAGAATCATAGCCCACAACTGTACAGATAAGAACAGAATGCCCAGTATATGGGCCCATATCTGCTGCCTGTCACCCTGTCCCCCTGGAAAGTCTGTGGGATGATCCCAGATGTTTAGGCAGCAAACAGGGAATACAACTGATTGTCACACAGCTATGAGAACAAACCTGCCACTCTAGCAACTCCCGAAACTGTTATGAGAGTAATAAGCCAAGTATGTCCTATCTACACCCCATGTTGTCACGCTGTGACCAGAGTGTGTACAGTAACAGAGTGAGATGTATGTGCATAATACTAATGTGTAATCTGGAACTTGGTGTTGCGACATTCAGGTAGTGCTAACAAACATTGCTCCCAAAGGTACATCAGATACGAACACTGTGCCGAGAAATAAAAACCTTGATACCCTGCACTGGTACTGTTTACTCTGGTATTGACAGAATTGTGAGTGTTGCAGTTGCTCTGAATAATAAAGTATCACTGTCACCCACACTGTCCTACATAATATAACTGTGTAGGAAAGCATGTATATGTGAGTGGTAAGTCACAAAAGGTTGAAGAGGGCAATAGTCTAGATATGTCCCGGTACACCTGCATGTGGTCAAGACATGGCCAGAGTCTGTGCAGAAAGAGTTGGATAGCTATGTGCACAACATCAACCTGGAATCTGGGAGTATCTGTAGAAACAGGTATACCAGGTAAGAGGTGTATAGTGCAGGTAAAACCAGTTCATGTATAACGATGACAGCTATATCACTCTCCAAACTAAGGCTATAGGGTAGTGTATTAATACATGTAAGGTACAGATAACAGCACTGACTAGGAAAGTAATGTGGACTACAGGAATATACTACTTGTTAATTGACACCCCCCCCCACCATATCGCCAACAATAAACTACATACCCACCTCAACCATTATGTAATGACTCCACTCTTCTGATTATATTCCATTGGTTGATAAATATTTAACTTTGTTTCCATGCATGTGCTATATTGAATTATTCCAACATTGGTGGCATGGTGCCATCAATGTACCTGCATGCTGTTGTTATTACCACTGTGGTCCCATATATGCATGTGTTCCATTTGCTATGCAACTGCTCCATATCTGGTGTCTGGGTTAATGGGAATATGTATGCATTTTGTTATACCTAATCCTGGAAAGTGTTGAAAATTACTAACCCACATATGATGATAAAATCTAAACACTATAGCACATTTGGGAAGGCTGGTCCCAGCGGACCCACCTGTCCCACCTCAGCTGGCCATGGCAACGGGCACCAACATGTCTGGGGCTCAACCTAGGACCTCCTCATCCGTTGGTCCTGCACCACCTTTGGGTGGAACCACCTCAGGGGATGGGTCTTGTCCCACCATAGGAGCGGGCGTGGACAGGTACCTGACAGCCATCACCATGTCTGGGTAATGGTGCATAGCAAGCTCTGCAGGGAGGTCAGAGATCTGCTACACCAGCTTGAGGGCTATGTGCCACAACTAGAGGGTCAGCCTGGCTCTGTTACTCAGCTCCCAGCACAGCCACCTTCAGGGCTGTGAAGGTGCAGTGGTGACTGCCCATGGGTGGGGATTTCAGTCCACTGTTTCCACTAGGGGGGGCTCATGGGCTTTCAATTTCCCAACAACCCTCCCCATCAAGGTGTTTAACCCCCACATGTGTCATATACCACCCCTGTGTGCATCTTGTTTGTCTTGTCTGTTAACCTACACAACGTACCTCCCCAAATATACCTACTATCCCTCCCCAACAACCCACTCTCACCTGAAAAAATAAAAAAGGGCAATCTGTTCCCAAAACAAAATCTCACCCCATATATAGCTGTCCATTTCACACACATGTCCATTGGACACGTAATCTGGTCTAATTGGCATCAAAACATATTATTGTTGTCCTCACCCCTCTCTCAGGGGTTTGAGTGTCCAAATCTACCTCCAAATTCAGTGTATATGCACAGCTGTTGCTGTAGAAGAAATGGGCAGCTACAGACCTTCCCTACACCCTTCCTGCACATCCCTAGCTATTTTCCCTACTGTCTTTCCCTTTTTGTGCCCCTTTTTCACCACTTTCCTATCATCCTTTTTTCTTTTCTTTTATAGAAATTAGCACAGGGGTAAGTGAGAGTAAGCACTTTTAAGCAGCAGTAAGCGGTTTTAAGCCTGTTTGCATGGGGGGTTTGCATGGGGGTAAGCAATGCCTACACAGGTTAAGCTGCAACCGGAAGTTAGCAGTGCTTACCTTCATGCAAATCCATGCAAACCCGCTTACAGCTGCCTAAAAGTGCCTTAATAACTCTGTATCCAACGGCGCTTGCTCTGCCCAGCAACAAAATAAACAGCCTCTGCAAGGCTCAAATCCAGGACACTGCACACCATAGCAAAAGTGATTTACCACTAAGCCATGTCAGATATACATTGCCCTGATGTTTTCACAAATATATCATCCAGCCCAGTCATTCAACAGTACAGGGACTTTATTTCAACATGTAGATGTATGTGTGTGTGTGTGTGTGTGTGTGTGTGTGTGTGTGTGTGTGTGTGTGTGTGTGTGTGTGTGTGTATATATATATATTAATATCTAAACAGATATAACATATCTATATATGTAGATATATATATATATATATATATATATATATATATATATACGTATATATATATATATATATATAAACATATATACATACATATGCATACATCTATAGATATATATGTCTACATCTATATGTCTATATATATATATATATATATATATATATATATATATATACAGCAATTTATATATATGTAAGCAGATATATATATCTATACAGGTATATATGGACATACATCTGTAGATAAAAATGGAAACATAACAAAAACATATATGTTCACATGCACCGTTAATGGAGTTGGGAGGCCCCAAAAAACATATGTCTTGTACAAATAGGTAACCCCCCCACAGCCAAATACATCTGCCCTGCAATATGCTACCGACTGTTGCAGATCCCATAACCAGGTCCTGACACGACATGGGCACAAGATGTTAACAGTACTCCATCCTACCTGTATAATGTCAGGCTGGTATCAGTAACATATCACGCAGTACAGTCCGGCTCCCATAGGGAATGACAATGTGGAAGCAATCGACACCCCTAGGATACATATACACAGACACATATATGCAGATACAGATATACATATATACAGATATGTATGTAACTACACATACACACGCAGAGATATGTATATGTATGCACATCCTATGCAGATATGCCTAGTTATGTTGGTATATGTGTAGCTATCTATAACTATATGTGCATACATATCTATTCTGATCTACCTTCTACTGTCAGCATATATGTAGATATCCATACGTATATATCTGTATATGTGTAGACATATATTGCTCTGTATATGTATATATCTGAGTGTTTATATGTATATCTATGTACATATACATATCCATCTATGTATGTCGATATGTATATGTGTATATATCTATATAGATATCTGGATAATTATATATACATATTTGTTCACTATATGTCCTGAACATGGAGTGTAGCCCTACCTCAGCCCCTATAGTAAAAAACTACAACTGGTGAGCGAAATACTGAGGCAGCGAGTAAAAACAATGAGCTTTATTATCGTAAGCGCTTTCGGAAAAGCTAATACTTCTCCTTCATCAGACATCTTGCAAATCAATTAACACACCTTATATACATCCAGTTGGCTCCAATTAAAATCAATTAAATGGTAAATAAATTATATTAGTTAAATACCTTTACAAACTTTTTTTAAAAAAGCATAATGCCATGTAATAAGTTTATATAAACAACATTAAGTAGGACGTCTTCTTATTATTAAAAAGAACCCAAAACAAAAATACCATGTATTTTATAAACAGACAAAATTGCTACCCACAAGTAAAACATCTATCCCTTGTAAACAAAGAGAATACCATTTATGTACAAGAAAAATTAGAGATATTCCACTACAGGAAACTATATTAATATTACATATATTTTATAGCTCCTTTTACTTTTATAGAACTAATTAAAAACAACTTATCTTCTCAAGGCTAATAATTTCAATATGCATTTTAAAGGGAAAAACTCATTAAGCCCCGGAGGGGCATAGGCAACTGTTCTAATATGCCAATAAAGTTCTTGAATTTCTAATTCTAGTTGCCATGGACTACCTCTAGGATTAACTACTACCTGGTGTAATACGGCAAATTTAAAACTGTGGTTTGGATATTCAACTAAATGCCTGGCTAAAGCATTATTGGTATCCTGTTTTATGATTGCGTACTGATGTTCGTAAATACGCTGCTTTAGTTGCCTCTCTGTCTTTCCTATATAAAACGCAGGGCATTCCTGGCAAGTAGCAGAATAAACAACAGCCTTAGTTGTGCATGAATATTTACCTTGAATTTTGTAAATCTTGTTTCTAATATTCACCTGTTTATCTATAATGAGATGCTTACACTGATGGCAAGTGCCACACTTAAACATTCCATTATTCTTGATCTTTTTATTGTTGGAACTTGAACATTCAAATAAGCCTTTAATGTTAGGACCCCTCCTATATGTTATTTTTGGTTTGTCACCTAGAACTTTTTTCAGTCTACTGTCTTCTATGATTAAAATCAAATTTTTAATTAAAATATCCCTTATGTAACCACTATCTAAACTATATGTACATAAAAAACTGGTATGAAAATCTTGAGTTACCAAACAAGAAGTATGGTGGCTCACATTAACTACTTCTTGTTGAACTTCCAAAGGGTTAGACAGGAGGGGGTTTAAAATGACCAGATTGTCTCTTAAAGATCACTTTGTTAGAAATTTTGACTACCAAACCAGAAGGGTACCCTCTTTTAACAAACATTGATTCTAAGAGGGCATATTCTTTAATAAAATCTGATTCCTCAGAAACCATTCTGGCTGCCCTCACCATCTGGCCCTTAATGACCGCTCTTTTTTGATGGTGAAGATAACAGCTTGAAAAATGAAGAAGTGAATTTGAATATGTAGGTTTCCTATAAATTGTACTTGTAAACCTAGACCTCCTTGTGTCTTTAAAAATACAAGCATCAAGGAAGTTAATCTGGTCTTGTTGAAAATCATATGTAAATTCAAAAAAATCAGTCATCCTTGATATGCTAGAAACAAACTCTGGGACAAGTTCACTAGTGTCTTTCCAAACAAAGAACATGTCATCCTGGCAACGAGTGTACCAGGTGACATTATTCTTAAATATGGCATTATTAAAAAGTAGAGTCTTTTCCCAATGAGCCATCACACAATTGGCAAAAACTACCTCCACATGGGGAGCCCATGGCAACCCCAGTTGTTTGAAGGTAGATTTGCCCTTCAAACCAGATAAAATTGTTGGTTAATATTACGTCGAGAAGGGTTTCCACTATATAAATGGTATTATTATTGACTTCCCTCTCTGTCATAAATTCTCTGATCCATTCCAACCCTATTCTGTGTGGTATGACCGTATAAAGGTCTTTGACATCTATTGTTATAAAAGAGTAGTCTTGATTGAAAGAAATATTACTTAGATTAGTTAAAAAACTCCAAGAATCCTTGCAGATCTGTGTTTCTTTTGCTAGTAATGGTTTTAAAATACTATCCACATATTTAGCACACCCATATGTAACAGAACCCCACCCATCAACTATCGGTCTAAAAGGAGGGTCGACTATGCTTTTATGAATCTTGGGTGTGCAAATAACGCTGGAATTCTTGGGGCCAGCATTGACAAATAATTATACAAGTCTAGGTCTACTGACCCTTCTAAAAATAGATCTTGTAAGGTCGCCCTAATCTTTTTATAAGCTATATTAAGCTCATTTTGACTACCTAATATGTAGGCTGGAGAATTTATGAGTTTCATCATGTTCTCTACATATATATTATGATCCATCAAGACTAACCCTCCCCCCTTATCAGGCTTCATTACTCTTATATTACACTCATGCAATAATGCAATAAAATTACGTTCATGGTCATTGATATTTTTTATGTTTCTCTTATTTATTTGAGTGTTAGAATTAGAGTTCAAAGCCCTCAAATCCAGCTCACACATTTTCTCAAATAAGAGCAGGTTGGAATGAAGGGGAGGATTAAATAGGCTGGACACTCTTACTGAATTCATCAGAGACGGGACTGGGCCCATGAGAACATTCAAATTCAGTTTGCGAACAAATAATTTAAGATCAATAATAGTCTTCACTGGGTCCATGAAACCATCTGGAACAAAAGTTAAGCCCTTAGAAAAGAATTCCACAATATCCTGACGTATATCTAGCACAGTATAATTATAAATGAGGAAGTCTTCACTAGAGCATGCCAAAATACGGGGGTTTCTATTGTAACCATAAGTTAATGCTTCCGCTGATTGCGTTTGTTCCTTTGTCGCCCCCTGTTGTTGTTCAAACTCGATTTCGTTTGTTGGTGGTTCTGTTCTTTTGGAAAACCCTGCTGCCTACTTGTACTTGGTTGGTTCCCAATATCCACCTCGTGTTGTTGTTGAATGTTTGAATTTCTATTATTTAAAATGCTCTTATTGTTATTATTATTATTAATTCTTGGACTTCTACGAGGGATTGGTTGATGTTCAATACTAGCACCATGTTCTCCATCTGAGTGGGTAACATTTGGTTGAGGTACATCATGTCCAGGCTCATATAAGTCATGGTTCGACTCTGGAGTTTTGAAAATTAGAGGGGGCTGAGGATAAGCTTTTCCATTTTAGTATTGTTGGAAATCCCTAGTTATTTTCTTCTTTTTACCATTCAGCAGCTTGCTCATAGCTGCTTCTATGCTGGTAAAAATACGCTGGTAATCGTATTTGTAACGAGGGAAATCTAGATTAGATAAAATTGTATGCTCTAATATTTCCAATTCACCTTTGAGGGAGTTTACCTCAGTTTTATAATGATTAATTAATATGTTGATAAATTCAAGCCCTTGTCTGTCAAATAAATCTAACAGTGTTTTGTGAAAGTCTGACCCTTCCTCTAATCCAACAGGGTACCTCCATTGTCGAAGGCCTTTAGGAATGAGTTTTTTAGATACACACTCTTCAAGATATGAAATTTCCAATTGCAGCTTTCTGCATTTGAAAAGTTTATTGTCAAAATCATTTATACTGGTAACAATGTTACTCACCACTGGAATTTCGTCTTCTGGTGAAATTTCTGAGTGAGCGTCATTGAAAAAATAGTTACTGTTTAGAAAATTCCCCAAAATAGGGACAAAATAATTTCCAGCATCCTGAGCGATACCAGAGCCATTACCATTATGTATCGACTGTGAATGTTGTCCTGGGGTTAACTGGGAATCTTTAGATTGAATAGAACCATTATTAGCACCATTATTACCACCAGCATTTTCTGTACTGCCATCATTCAGTATATTAGGTGGAGCATATTGACGAACAGTTGCGCTTCCTGCTGGAGGCTCAAGAAACAAATCAGAGCCTCCCATTTCAGCCCTTCTAGTATCAGCAGTCTTGTGGTTAGTATTAGTTGTTGTATTAGTCCCACTCATAAGGTTGTCCATACGCTGTGTTAGGGCATCGACTCGCCACAGATCTGCAAGGATTCTTGGAGTTTTTTAACTAATCTAAGTAATATTTCTTTCAATCAAGACTACTCTTTTCTAACAATAGATGTCAAAGACCTTTATACGGTCATACCACACAGAATAGGGTTGGAATGGATCAGAGAATTTATGACGGAGAGGGAAGTCAATAATAATACCATTTATATAGTGGAAACCCTTCTCGACGTAATATTAACCAACAACTTTATGTGGTTTGAAGGGCAAATCTACCTTCAAACAACTGGGGTTGCCATGGGCTCCCCATGTGGAGGTAGTTTTGCCAATTGTGTGATGGCTCATTGGGAAAAGACTCTACTTTTTAATAATGCCATATTTAAGAATAATGTCACCTGGTACACTCGTTGCCAGGATGACATGTTCTTTGTTTGGAAAGGCACTAGTGAACTTGTCCCAGAGTTTGTTTCTAGCATATCAAGGATGACTGATTTTTTTGAATTTACATATGATTTTCAACAAGACCAGATTAACTTCCTTGATGCTTGTATTTTTAAAGACACAAGGAGGTCTAGGTTTACAAGTACAATTTATAGGAAACCTACATATTCAAATTCACTTCTTCATTTTTCAAGCTGTCATCCTCACCATCAAAAGAGAGCGGTCATTAAGGGCCAGATGGTGAGGGCAGCCAGAATGGTTTCCGAAGAATCAGATTTTATTAAAGAAAGTGCCCTCTTAGAATCAATGTTTGTTAAAAGAGGGTACCCTTCTGGTTTGGTAGTCAAAATTTCTAACAAAGTGATCTTTAAGAGACAATCTGGGCATTTTAAACCCCTCCTGTCTAACCCTTTGGAAGTTCAACAAGAAGTAGTTAATGTGAGCCACCATACTTCTTGTTTGATAACTCAAGATTTTCATACCAGTTTTTTTATGTACATATAGTTTAGATAGTGGTTACATAAGGGATATTTTAATTAAAAATTTGATTTTAATCATAGAAGACAGTAGACTGAAAAAAGTTCTAGGTGACAAACCAAAAATAACATATAGGAGGGGTCCTAACATTAAAGGCTTATTTGAATGTTCAAGTTCCAACAATAAAAAGATCAAGAATAATGGAATATTTAAGTGTGGCACTTGCCATCAGTGTAAGCATCTCATTATAGATAAACAGGTGAATATTAGAAACAAAATTTACAAAATTCATAGTAAATATTCATGCACAACTAAGGCTGTTGTTTATTCTGCTACTTGCCAGGAATGCCCTGCGTTTTATATAGGAAAGACAGAGAGGCAACTAAAGCAGCATATTTACGAACATCAGTACGCAATCAAAAAACAGGATACCAATAATGCTTTAGCCAGGCATTTAGTTGAATATCCAAACCACAGTTTTAAATTTGCCGTATTACACCAGGTAGTAGTTAATCCTAGAGGCAGTCCATGGCAACTAGAATTAGAAATTCAAGAACTTTATTGGCATATTAGAACAGTTGCCTATGCCCCTCCGGAGCTTAATGAGTTTGTCTCTTTAAAATGCATATTGAAATTATTAGCCTTGAGAAGATAAGTTGTTTTTAATTAGTTCTATAAAAGTAAAAGGAGCTATATCTACAGTGAGTGACATCTGAACCTCATGTGGTTGTAGCCATTTGGCTGTGTGCTGGGTGGGACAGGCCTCATAATGGATGGCTTCTTGTCACAGTCACTCTCTTCCACTCATCTATGTATGTCTACTTCTGGCTTATTATAGTGTGTTGTCCATGGATATATGTCTGTATTCCTATCCACTGAGTGTGCAAAGCACGAGCGGTGCATACTGAGGAGTGTCTACACTAACATCTGCAACTGCCAGATATGTCTGGTCCACTTTTGTTTGCAGACATGGGTTCATTTGTTTAAGTGTGTGAGCATGCCCAGTATGACCTTTCAGTATTTTGTTGTCTGACATTGCCTTCATTTCTCTAAGTGTGTATGATGCCCAGTCTGCCCTTCTGTATTGAATGTGTGGATCAATTTCAGGTAGTTTGTACTCCAGTACAGACCTTTGTGTTCTATACCTACAGGTCGCAAACTGTTTCTGCACGGTATCCGTCGATCATTTGGCAATATGGGGACAAAGTGTGCAGGGGATAGTGTGTACTGTAGGGATTGTGTCTGTGCTGCTTCAGCTACATTGCACTGCTGTTAGCAGAGATATTCAGACATGTGTACTGTTATACACTGTGATGTTTCCTGTCCTCGTGTACTGTCAGGTGAACATTCCTGCTCATAGTGATATCTTGGGGTACAGGGGTGACTGCAGCTGTGTGCGGTATTGTGGGAAGATGCCTACATATTCATGGTAAATTATGCCATCCTGGAGGGGGAGCTGCAGACACTTGCTGCTGGGTCTGTATATTCGGTTCAGCACCTTGCTACAGTGCTGGCTGAGGATCCCATACTTGTACATCCATCAGCATAGCCTTATATTGCTATCGAAATACCTCACAGCTGTACAGATTCGCACAGGTTACCCAGAGGCAGGGGGCCATGAGTCAGGACATTACCCCTATTGTGGTGTACGGGCAGGTATGTAGCCGCACATTTATGTGTTTACAGCCAGGGATAGTGTGTGCACACAGCTCTGTGTCGGCCCTTGCACATTCAGTGCTGTCCACGCTCCCACCCTCCCCGTTATTCTATCCTCTTCCTTACATTATGCATACATTCTCTGACACTTTCCCTAAGGTTATCACCCCATCACAGCTGTGTGTTGGTGTTGGTCCACAGTTCATGCAGTGGGACATGGTGGACATGTTACTGTGGTTTGTCCCGCATGGCCTTGCATATGGCTTATGTGGAGTGTGTTGTGTTGTTATTTTGGTGTCCATGACATAACATGCATTGGCAGTACGTGTGAGACACAGGCCCTTGGCAGAGGCCTGTGGGCCATTAGGTGTTGATGTGGGCCAGATGTGGCAGGCCGTTGCATTCTGACAGTCCTACAGTCTCAGACCGCCATACAGTATATTCCCCTGGAGTGACAGGGTGGTGTGCTAGGTGTTCATGCCAATACCTTCTATAAGTCTTGATCAGGTGGTGTGGATGCTGGCAGGGTGCTACCTACAGCTAGCGACACACCTGCACTGCATGCTGCATTATTACTCTATTGCCATATACAGGTGGGGTCATATTGTACCCATTCCCTACAGCAGGGCTACAACCAGAGAGGTACCTGTGGGTGGTGTCTGCATGAGCTGGGTGCATGTGTGCTATGGACACTACTTGCATCTGACACACAGATATGCATTGGGCATTCCAGTTATGCTTGCATGTACAGGTACATCAGCTGTTTCCCAGTATATCAGTTCTACCTTCTTTGTGATCTGATAGTGTTTGGGCAGGCAACACCGGTATCCCCTACTACAGGACCAGATAATGTGATGCATACCTGTATGTACAATTCCAAGGGTGTGCCCATTTCACAGTGACACAATATATACTATACGTCTGGGGTACTTTCCCTTGTGTACTGCTTGTATATCTAGCCCAACAGCCATGCCATGTCAGTCATTCAAATGGTGACACATATTACCACCATACATTTACAATGGCCTGCTGCTAGCATGTGTTATACTGATGGGTATTGTCTTTGGCACTGCAGTTGTGAGGACTTGTCCCTGTCATCAGCAATAGTGGACAATGGCCACCAGGTCTTTCCTCAACATGCATACATATTGACCATTCTCACACAATATGAAACACACACCAACCTAACACATACATACCTGCATATTGTGCAGATGCTACAACCTATCCTGCTACCTTGGCCACCTCTGTGCATCTGTGCTCCACTGGTATTATACCTACACATACATGTTACTACATTTCTACATAGGGTTGTGGGCGGGGCACACCTGAGTTTTATAACGTGTGTACATCGATTTGGGTGGGCACACCAGACCATTACTGCATTTCTATATAGGTTTGGGGGGCACACCTGACTGTTACTACATTTCTATGTGGGGTTGAGGGGAGCACACCTGGCTGCTTCTACATTCCTACACAGGATTGTGGGAAGAGGCACACCTGACTGTTTCTACATGTCTACGCTGGGTTGTGGGAAGGGGCACACCTGACTGTTCCTGCATTTCTACACGGGATAGTGGTGGGACAGACCTGACTGTTTCTACATTTCCACACAGGATTGGGGGGGCATACCTGACTGTTTCTACAATTCTTCACAGGACTGGGGGGGCACACCTGACTGTTTCTATATTTCTACACAGTATTGGGGGGCACACCTAAATGTTACTACATTTCTCCACAGGATTGTGGGGTGGCACACCTGACTGTTACTACATTTCTGCACAGTATTGGGGGGCACACCTGACTGTTTTTACATTTCTACATAGGATGGGGGGGGCACACCTGACACTTGTACACATTTGCTATGACTGTACTGGTATGTCAGGTACTCCATTTCATTCTGTATTCTAAGCTATCATGCTGACTAGAGGCATATCAGTGTACTACAGGTCTTAGCTTTGAGTGACCTACATATTAGTTTCTGACTTCCTACCCTTCAGAACTAACATCCCACTGCCTGACCTGCTGTAGTCTGTCTTTGTAGGCCTGGGGGGTTACCCATAGCATCATTCAGAGGCCATAGCACAGCCTTTGTTTGTGTTTGTCTACACCTGTCCTGCTGGCATAGACTCTTGTTGGGTATGTGACCCTCCCTGACTGACATGTGTGTGTCATATGGACACACATGTGGCCCAGCACATTTCCTGCAGTGGGTTTTGTTGCCCTGTGTAGTACTGGCTACTATGGTGACACCAGTAATCTCATGGTACCACTATAGGGGTCTACTATCTGTTGGCATACCATTCAGCCACCCGCTTCCCTTGCATGCTCACATCCATACCATAGATACAGGTAACATCACATTCTATTTCATTCGGCAATTGGTAGGTTGAGTGACTTACCTTGTGGGTGTCCCAGGATTGAGGGTGGTGCTGCAGGTCTGCCTATGTCTGATGCACATAGTACAATCCCTATTCATGGTTGAGCACAGGTAGTATCATGTTTGGCATCCCTTTTACTGTATGTGAGAGTCAGAGAGAAGTGTTATTCCCAGGGTCCCTCCTGTGTCAGTGTGTGTGCTATGCATTGCCTCTTTGCCAAGGTCAGGGCATACTGGGCACTCCTCCCTCTGCCTACTGGGGCAGGCTCAGGTTGTTCCTCCTCCGAGTCACTCTGTGCCTGTGCAGGCCTTAGCAATGGTGGGGGGTTGTGTGGGCCTGCACCATGTTCTTCCTGCTGCAGCTGTTTCCACAGGATCATATTATGTAGCATGGCACATAAGATGACAATTTGGGTACATGTAGTTGGTGAGTACTGCAAGGCTCCACTGGATGTGTTCAGGCACAGGAACCATGACTTGAGCATCCCAACCACATACTCTATTATAATTCTGGTCTGTGCATGTGCTTCATTATGGAGTTCTTGTTCAGGTGTGTGTACATTTCTGATGGGTGTCATCAGCCACCGCGCCAGTGCGTATCCAGCATCCCCCACTAGGTGACCGCAAGGGATGTCTCCCATTGGCAAATCTGTGATACAACTGCGTCAGATGCCAGATGTGGGAATTGTGATAGCTGCCAGCGCAGCCAGCACACACATTCATTATTATGCCTTGGGCATCACACTTGACCTGGCAGTTGATGGGGGGGAAGCCCTTGCGGTTGATGTAGACCCTACCTCACTCACCAGGTGGTGCTTTGATGCATATGTGCATGCAGTCTATAGCACCCACTACCTCAGGGTATTCTGCTATTTGGTGGAGCAGTTGCATATTGCTGGCCAACGCCTCATTGGTGTTGGGGAAATATACGTGCTCACCGGCATGTGCTGACATGGCATCCTGGAACTGGTGGAGTACCCTGGATGCTGATGCCTGTGAGATCCCCATCATATCCCCAGCTGGCCTTTGGAAGGTACCTGTAGCTAGTATTCTTAAGCCTACACATACCTTGGTATCCACTGGGATGGGTTCCCCTTTGTTAGTTGTGTGGCCAGCACAGCTCAACGATTTGCTGTAGGAGGTCCCTGTCCACCTTTTAGCACTTCACTATCTCCAGCCCCTGGTAGGTTACCCGGGGTCTGTACACTCTTCTCCATCTCCTCACTGTGGGTTGGTCGACTGCATTCACATCCTCATCACCCTCAGCCTCTTCCACAAGTTGTTATATGATAGCTATTGCAGCCCCTATCATTTTGTTGTTTTGTTTGTTAAAACTTCCCCGCTTGTATACACCGGTGGTGTAGAGTATGGGAAAAACCAGAGGAGAAGGTGTTTGCATAGTTTATAGTAGTGTTCTGGGCTGGGCTGGTCTGCAGCCTGTGTAATTGGCTGATACTGATACATTTCACCTGCCAGTTATGCTAGTTCTCCTAGATTACCTTCCTACTGCTGTTTTTCCTTCCCATTGCCTTCCTGTTTAAGCCCGGTGGCACACCCCACAAACACAGTGCTCAAATGTGCACAGAGCTGCTATTTCCTGGTTTACAATTTTTTCTTTCTTTTAAACTAGGTGCGCGGCGTGCACACCCGCTTAGGCAATGTAAAGAGTGTTAGGCAGCCTCAGACACACCCCTTTGCCTAGCTGTGCTAAGCTAGGTGCAAACCTGAGCCACACGGCTCCTTTCCACTTACTGTATGTCTGACACCCCCCCTATGATGTCAGCTAACTCCTAGGTTTTCACCAAGCTATTCCTGCTCTTACAATGTTGGGAGCTGCCTAGCTTGCAGGGGAAATCTGGGATTCACTATCATTTCCCTCATTTGCATAGGACTGCCTGCTAATGCATAGTTACATGTCTCACACTGAGCCTCGCCCCTTAGCAACCAATATTCACTGGCCATGTTGTCTTCTGCCTGCCATTGACTATAATGGCAAAATAGTGATTTTAATTAGAATGCTTATTTTAGGTTTATTTTCTTATTATCCCCCCGATCCCGTTTGCGCACCACTGCCCTACGCTTAAACAGCTGATATCGGCTAAAAAAAAATAAAAGTTGATTTTTTTTTTCAACTGTTTTCCATGCCAATGGCCTTATACTTGGCCATTGGCATGCTTTCTAATTGATATCCACCCTTTATTTGGAGTTGTCATGGCTGTGTTTTGGAATTTGCAGAAATGTATTCCGTTACTGGTGAATTCTGCAGATTACATAGTCCTGCACGGCTGGTTTCCAGCTTCCTGGATCACAAAGATTACCTCATTTGCATGGATTTTTCCTGCAAATGGGATAATTTGCATACAGTGGCTGAGTCCATACAGGACTAGTGCAGGAGTGCATGACAGACATATTGCCTGCTGGAGTTCCTGCACTAATCCTGCACGCCGTGCAAGGCTTGCAGAATCCGGGGGCAAGTCTTTTGGAATTGGGCCCACTGTGTGCATCCTAGTATTAGCTGTGCACTAATTATGTAAAAAGCTGTTTCTCCTTCTGCTATAGCTTATCATGTTTATGACTATGAGTTAGCTAGGGAGAAAATGTTTCTATCTCTTCATTCTGCAAATACATTTTAGTATGTTGAGTGCAATATTTAACTATAATCTTTTAATAACTCCAGCTCTGTATTACCTACATATCTATATGTATAGCTATATATTTACCTTTCTCTCTCTCTCTATATATATATATATATATATATATATATATATATACACACTGTATTTTTTATCACACACAAAACTACTTTAGTAATGTAAAACAGCCTCATCTACTTCTTCTAGATTTTACCCTGTGTATAACTGTGCTAATTTGTAAAACAAAATATGTTTCTACTTGTGCTTATTTTTCATACCCTATTGACTGGACCTTAACTTTTGCAAGTGGGGTTTAACTTTCTTGACCTTTTGCTAAAAATGGAAATTATTGCCTGGCTGAACCAACCCTGGTAAAAATGCAAATCAATACATAAATAAGTAAAACTGATGATTATGTCATCATGCATATAGCACCATTTTTTTTTTGGGGGGGGGTCATTGTCATTTACAAAGTACAAAACAAGTGCATGCAATCTTACATTCTGGGCAGGATAATTTTGATTTATAGAAAACCATCAGTGCTTAGGATCCCCACTCAGTACACTAAAGAAAGAGACAGTAGGGCTTGGAAGCATCACATGCAGATATCGTGTTTCCTTGAAGTGGTTTATGATAATGAGTTTTCCAGTGTAATGCCAAGTTATAGTACTTGTATAGTCATGGATTCATACAATCCTGAACTACACAGTCACGGAGCATGGCCTGGTTCCACTAGGCAATAAATGTGCTCTGCATTTTTATGGCACAGACATGTACCATTCAATGATGGGAATCTGTGCAGGATGAATCGCAGCTGTGTCACCCTGCACAGACAGCTAATGGAGGTATGTGATTGGAAGTGTATGCATATATGTGTTGATGGTGTGTGTGTGTGTGTGTGTGTGTGTGTGTGTGTGTGTGTGTGTGTGTGTGTGTGTGTGTGTGTGTGTGTGTGTGTGTGTGTGTGTGCAAGCACAGTGACACTGCATGAGTGGGTATGGGAACTTCTGTACCTGAATAGATGTAAGTGCCAGTATTTATGTATGTGTGCCCTGGGAGGGAGGGCCACTGCCTATGTGTTTTTCTCTTGTTACCTATTCTACAGAGAACATTGTATGTATTCCACTGCATAGTTTTTCCCAAATGCACAGTGGAACGATACATAGTCATGTAAATACCCATATAATGAAATGTTGCTCTTTAGAGAATTTGGATGACTAAAAACAGCTCCTCTGTAGAGAGTGATTTGTACTTCAGTGTTATTTACTATGAATACTGGTCTTTACTTTCTTAGAATACTTAATTTTTATCAATGTTAATGTAAAATGCTTTGAAAGTTTTAAACTTAGTGAAATTACACTGTGGAATGCTTTGCTGAAGATAGCTGTAGTAACTGCTGGTAATGTAGTATGCTTTTACATATATATCACAAGAAAGTCCCTAATATACACACTGGAATGAATATGCCATAATGCCGATGACATGCATTTGGTAAGACCAGCATTAAGATGACTGCATTTCATGCTTACCACCTTTTTGGATATTCAGAATGGCACATTTCTTACTGAAACATTCAATTGTGCAGGGCAGACCAGTACTGTGCTAATTCGAAAGATTTATTTTTGTATTACCACATCAAAGATTGATTGTTACAGACGTTTAGTTGTTTCTGTCATCTTCAGACATATTATAATAGTCTTCTGTATTGTTTAATGGAGACTTAGTAAATATTTTTTCCTAATGGAGCAGGATATTTACCATTTTCATGTTTTTTTTAGATGACACAAATGTTGCGATCAAGCCTGTCTAGAGATGAGATGGACAGGTAGTAACCTAAAAAATAGGTCAGAACAGTTGTAAGCATAGACACTTAAGTATGGACCAGAAAAATCTTTGTACTTGCTTCTAATTACTGTAAAAATAATACTCAGTATAAGGTCATTGTTTTACTACTGTAAAATTATTTTACATACTGAATCAACCAAACAATGCATCTGCTGAAAATTGGACTCTAGCTTTGCAAAGTTTCATAAATTTCTCCATTGCCCTAGATCTGTCATGTTATATAATGATAATGATGCCACATACTGCTGAGAACAAAACTATATAGCTGTAAACAACTTTTAAGACTGTACTAGAAGTTTATAATTACATGTGCATGCAGCTCAGTAAGTGTTACATATCATTGTTTAAGTTTTTAACCTAGCATCTAAAAAGTAGCCAAAGTAACATCTTCCTAACAAGATGCTTTCTTTCTGATCCCACACCTCAAAGCATTCTCACATGCACAGTCACACACACACACACACACACACACACACACACACACACACACACACACACACACACACATACACACACAAACACACATGCACACACACACACACACACACACACACACACACACACACACACACACGTTAATACTCATACACCAGCTTCAGTCGGTCTTGCATAATAAACACACACTTGCACACAGATGCACAAGTATACACTCCTTAGTTTTAGTCACTTCTACACAATACAGTAGTTTCTGGAGCAAAAGACTGCAAAAGGCTAAATTCTTAATGAGGCCATCATATTTTAATAACCTTGTACTTCACCAAAACAACTGAAGGGACATTTGTGCAAAGCTCCACAATGATTCATTTACTATCATTAGACTAATTATGCTGTTTCTTTTTTGCACTTAATGTGTTTTAAGTGGTATACAACACTTTTATCGATAAATGGACAACTATCATTACAGCAGCCACGGTACTTTATGTGCTCTTCCTACATCTGGAAACAATTCCTGGCAGAAGAAATGAATAAATCATTCTCCTCTGCAACTACCTGTGTAAACTAAAGATGTCACTGTGGGTTAACATTTAGGCAGTGCAACTGAACCATTTTAAATTATTTTACGAATGCTGATAAATTATCAGCGCTTGCTTAGTCTGACAAAAATATTCTTTTTTCCCTCTCTTTATGGTATGCTTCCCCTGTATAATTATCTGACCATATACTGAAAATTGTATTGTAGCATGTGCTCCATAATTGTACTTATTTTGATAATTACAAGGGACTGAGAACAACATCCATAATTTCTATTAATCTGGGTTTTACTTAAAGGGAGGTTATAATGTAAAGGCGATGCTACAGTTGAGCAGATGCTGATCTGCTAGTACACAATCACGTTCACAAGTAATTTGTTTCAGGTGAAAATAAAAAAATATCCTGGTTATTACATGGCTGTAGGTTTAGAACTGACCAGCTGTTCCCATTATGCTGGCAAATATAATACAAGTGTAAGCACTCATACTTTTCAAAGCACTATAAATATTATTAATACTGAATTTAAGTCTAAAGTGCAGCAGATGTCAGGCTAATTAAAAGTATTGGTAGCATAGTTCCAGTATAGTTAGATTTCTGCCTCACAGTTCCAGGTGCTGGAGTTCAGTCTTAATCTCTTATCACTGAGCCCAATTCTAAAAGATTTGCGCTCAGTGCAAAATGTTCACTTACACTGAGAGCATGTCTTTTGGATTCTGGTCCATGTAGCAAGCTTGTTTATAGATAGACCTTACACTGGAGTAAGCCACTTACAGTGAGTGTAGGTCTTTTGGAATCAGGGTAGACTTACAACGTGAGCAACTATTTTGGAAATTGGCCAACTGTCTTCAGAGAATGTAAGCTGTATTTGAATTTGAGTTTTCTTCAGGTACTGTAGTTTCTTCCTGTTTTGCAAAAACATGCTGACTAATTTTATTAAGTTATTTTTACAGTAGCTGAGCTCGACTGTAGGCCCCCTTTCAGCCATAATCAGATATAACTAGTCAATACAAAATCGTTTAATTAAAATGAAGGGTGGTCACCGTACGACAACAATAATCACAGTTCCTTATGCCATATTTTGTAGAAGTACATGTTAGTAGACAACTCCCAAAAGTGGGAATATATCTTGATTATGTAAAACCAGAGCAATGACATTTGTCTTGTAATTAAAAAAAAAAGGGATTTTAGCTGAGAAAATGTTTACAGGAAGTGCACTTTATACTGTATATGTAGATTGTGACTATGTGCCAGATTTTGCATCTGAAGCTAGAAAGATAATGCAATATAAATTTGGAATGTCAGGCATAGTGTGAGTGTAGTAAAGATACTGAAGTAGAATGTCAGTTTTTGATATAGGTATATTGTGATGAATCTTACAAAGAAAGATAACCAACCACTGCAACTTTTCTAAACTAAGGCAATGATGTTATCTGCTGAGTAAATTACATATAATTTTTACATATTTTATTCAGTGTAACCTAATGTCTCTGCAAATTATATATATATATATATATATATATATATATATATATATATATATATATATATATATATATATATATATTCAGATATCTAAAAGGGGAATATATACTGCATTATATCATAAATGATTCAAGCCTTTTCAATTCACACTTTATTTATTTATTTTATTTTTTTTATTTTATATTTGTGACCGGGATAGTCCAACTGGATATATGTCCATTTTCAATGGAGGCCCAGGGAGAAAAGCTCCAAGGAGACAATTTACAGACATACAGATAATTCAAGGATACATATTTCAACTAGGCCCATTAGGTATGTAGTTGGGCACACATAAAGGAATTAAGCATCAGTGAGGTACAGTTGACAATAAGTCTGTAAATAACAATACATAGTGCAGAATAACACAGATATGCCATCATTCTTCAGTTGTGGTGTACAATTTTATGAGGATAAAACATGAGGTATTTGTTAAGCCAAGAATTACAATAGTATAGACGTGGTACAAGTATTATTCTGGTGAGGAACAGGGACATAGCCATTTTATGCTGAGGTAAGATTTGAGAGTTATTTTAAATTTAGAAAGGGATGTTTCTAGGGTTAAGGATGTAGGCAGAGAATTCCAGATTTTGGCTATATAAGAAGACTATAGGGAGTCACCAGCATGGTTGTGGGATCTGGTAACTGCTAACAGTAATTTATTTGTGGAGCAGAGTTGCCTAGGACAGGAATACTGTTGGATTATGTTTCTTAATAAAGGTGTTATGCTTGGATGATTGAGTAGCTTGTGTGTGATAACCAGCTGGTTATAGGTTAGTAGGTTTGGTAGTTCAAGCCAACCCAATTGCTTTAGGTTTTGGCTGTGATGAGTTCATAATGAGCTGTTGTTGGCAAATTTGGCTATCTGATTATAGCAGGAGGTCAATTTATTGGTTTCTGTTTTGGATAGGTTGGTCAAGATTGGTGATGCATACAGTAGAGTTGAGAGAAGGTGTGTTTGTGCTATTGTAGTTCTAACATTCTGGGAGAGGAATGTTTTGTGCTTGTAGAGACTTCCCAGCTTTTTGTTAATATTTTTTATAGCCAGATTAATGTGTACATCAAATTTGAGCTTGTTATCAATATTGATATCTAGAAGTTTTTTCTGGTAGTCAGGTGAAATAGGGGTCCCGTTTATTGAGTGGATAGTAAAGGAGGAGGTGGGGACAATAGTGATTGAGGGATGAAATATAAGGAGCTTAGTTTTTTTGGGGTTGAGTATCAAGGCATTCTCAGTAAGCCAGTTTTCGAACGAGTGAAAATTTCCTGTTTTTTTTTGTGTAGATCTGCTAAGGTAGGGGCGGTGCATATTATAGTAGAGTCGTCAGCATATTGGATAAGGTTTGACCTATTTACAGCTGAGTGAAGATTGTTAGTAAAAATTAAGAATAGTAGAGGGCCCAGTATAGATCCCTGAGGTACACCAAGTGTCACAGGTAAGAGTGGAGACAAGTTATTGTTCCATAGTACTGCCTGTTGTCTATTGCTGAGGTAGTTCTTAAACCAGGAGATTGCCAATTTATCTAGGCCTAAGATAGAAAGCTGGGAGATTAATTTTTCTTGATTAACCATGTCAAATGCCTTTGATAGGTCAAGGAAAAGGGCTGCAGAAAGCTTACCATTATTTCTGTTATGGTTAATGGCATCAGTGATTGCTAGCAGGGCAGCGGTTGTGCTATGACCTGGACGGAACCCGTGTTGGGTTTGGGATATGAGTTCTTGATTAACAAAGTGGGTCATTAATTGTTTGTGAATACATTTCTCCAGTATTTTAGCAAGTGGGGATAGGATAGCTATTGGCCTGCAGTTAGATATATCATAAGAATTGCCCCTTTATGAAGGGGTATAATATAGGCCGTTTTCCTGATCAAGGGTACTGAGATTTCATTGATGGATCTGTTTATTAGGATAGAGACTGGTATGGCTATTTCAGTTGCTACCAGTTTTAAGAATTTGTTGGGGAGCGAGTCTACTCCTAGTGTTGTTGGTTTTAATTGAGAGAGTAGTTTTCTTATGTAGGAGGTTGGGGTGGGTTGAAGCTTAAAAGTTGGGCTGTTATTAGGATTGGGGTCAACAGTAGTGGTTTTGGTATGAGTTTGTTTTTGTGAAAGGGCAAGTATGGTCTCAGTAAAGGAAGCATTGAATGATTCAGCTATGTTTTCTTTCATTAACCCTGTTGTCAGAGGTGGAGTGGTGATTTTTCCAGGGTATAGTAACCTGTTTAATCCTGCCCAGAATTTTTTTGGGTTGTTCATGTGTTGATTTTGGTGGTTGATAAAGTAATTTCTTTAATCTTGCTTGACTAATTTTTTGGTTAGATTTCTAATCTGTTGGTAGGCTTGCTGTGTACTTGGAGTTTTGTTCTATCTCCAGGTTTTCCAGGCTCTATTCCTTTCTGTTATTTTTGTCTTGTTTCCCTAATTAACCATGAAACTGCTTTGGCCTTAACTCTGGTAGTTCTTTCTGGAGCATGCCTATTTTGTATTTCTAGAAATGTGAAGTTAAAGTGATCGGTGGCTTCATCTAGAGGCAGGTAATATAGTTAGGACCAGTTGTAGAGTTTTAGGTCATTTAAGAAGTTTGACAGGTTAAAGTGTCTTTTGTTACTAATTGTTTGGAGGATAGGGGTTTGGGGTGGTGGGAGTTATGTTTAAGTAAGAAGGTAGCCTGATGGTCACTTATTGAGTCAGGAAGTGTGCCTGCTAGGTAGATGGAAGGAATTTTATTTAGTAAAATCCAGTCTAGAAGAGTTTCTTTTTTACAATTGTTAGTTACTCTAATGTGTTCTTTGATTAGTTGAGAGAAGGAAGCTAGGTTGATATGATTAGTGGGAGCTTGGGAAGAGCATGTGAGATAGTCAATATTAAAGTCCCCTAATACAATAGTCTCATGTGGCAAGGTTTGTGATAGCCATTGTAATAAACTTTCCATGATAGGGATATTATTGCCTGGGGGGATAGAACCTGTTACTAAGTTGATAGTTTTGTTGCTGCCTATCTTGAGATTAGTCAATAGTATTCCTGCTTTGTCCAAGGGAGGTATTGGTAACTCAGTTTTAGCTATAGTAAGTGTATTTTTGTAAAGCAGGGCAATGCCACTGCCCTTCTTTTTCAGTCTATCTTGTCTAAGGATACTGTATCCAGGTGTTAGGATTTCTGTATCTTTGGTAGTTGGTTTTAGCCATGTTTCTGTTAAGCAGATTATGTCAGGGTGATATTGTGTGATTAGACTATGAAGTTCATGTATTTTATTGTTTAAGCTCCTGATGTTTGGATTTAGGAGGAGTAGGCTATTTGCTGACCTGATATTAATTTGTGTGAGCTTAGGAAGCTGTTGTGCTTTACTTAAGGGATTTGTATCATAGGGGCCTGGGTTTGGGTGGAAATCACCATTCCTTAATAATAATTGTTGGTTTGTTTGTAATAGTTTTGCTAGCTTTTGTAGTATTATTATGTATTTATTGGTTGAAGTTGATTTGGGGTGGGTGTTGATGTGTTTCAAAAGGGTATGGATTATGGCTGTAGTATTGAATAGGGTAGAGCTTATTGTTAGGGGGTAACTGGGTGGGATGGGTGTGATAATGGATGTGGATTTATGGGTGGGGGGTTGTTTTTTAGAGAGTAATTGTAGGAGGTGGTGAGGTAGATAAATGCTAGGAAGAGTAGTAGGAGCATTTGCTGAAGGAAGTTTTTCATAGTTAAAGGGGAATAGTTAATTGCTAGGAATGTGTATGGGTGGTGTGACTTAATGTGTAGGGCTAGTTAGGAATGTGATTGTTTTTTGGAATTGCAAGAGGCGGGAAGGATGTAGATTGGGTGTAGATTGAAAGGGGGTGGGAATTGGTTAGTTATAAATGTAGTTGATGTGGGGGGTGGAAATTGGGGTTAGGGGAGTGGAGTAAGCCCGAGCGTAGCGAGGGTGAATGGAGCAGGGGCAGCCGAGCTGGCAGGTAAGCGCACAAAAAATTATCAGTTAGACCTGAGCATAAGAGTAAGTTGGTTATATTACAAGGTTTTGTTTTTTTCTAGCTTAAATATACCTTATGATTAGTTTTCCTGTTCTGCAGTAATTATATCTTCGGCTAGGGTTAGTTTTTTTTCAGCAGCTTAAGGCTCACTGTAGACAGGATCTTTTTGTAGGTTCCCCAAGGTAGTAACAAGGGTAGGAAAAATGGCCTGGGAGGATACGTTTAAATTGTTAGACCTATAGATAAATACAGATAAGATTTGCAGTAATTAGGGAGGGTGAGGATGGAAACTATGCCTACCGCCTGCCTTCAGGTGGGCTTACAGGGAAATATGTAGTTCTACTATTAACCTTGTTTTATTGACTGCGTTTTGTTGACTGGAGTCTTTAGTTGAGATGGACTGCTCTGTGGCAGCTCCAGGTAAGACACAGATACTCCATGGAGACTAGGGCTGGGTATTGATTAAGGTGGCTGATAGGTCTAGAAGTGAGAAGATAAAAGAAACATATGAGAAGGGAGGGCAAAAAACATTTGTATAGCACAGCCAACATGTACCAGAAAATCACTTGTATATCACAGCCAACATATACCAACAGTGGCAGGAGAGCATATCATAAGATGGACGCCAAAATGCTAGCACAGTTACAGCATGTAATACAGCAGAGCAAACTAGGTAATGTGTAATTACACTCTTTTCTCTACACATAATGTGATATAAAACAGTAGGAACCAAATGTTGCTGTATAAACATATGTTAACTTCTGTATTGGCTACGCATAAAGTGAATTCAAACTCTACGAACCTAAACTAACTATCTAATATGATACAACACTCTAAACACCTAGACTAGCTATATAATCCACACAATGAGAGCCACTCAATCCCCCTCATAAGTAGCATATACTACAATTGCTGTAATGGCGTTTTCCTGATGGCTATAGTGTAAAGACTTCTTCCCCAGTTACAGCATTTCTTTATGTGGAGCCACTATTTTAAGGGGTATCTCCTTTAAGCAGTGGGTCAGCTATAGATAGTTTACAAGAGGCACTGTAATGGCGTATTTAACTTCTGTGTGCACAGATAGCTTTATAAGCACGGTATCTTCTATCGTTATGCTGTAAACACGCTTGTTTAAAAAGTCTCACAGCAGTATGGCATAAAATCCTGCTCATCTGCTAGACGTGCTACTACTTGCACTTGTAGCTATCTAGCTACAAGCACTCCAGGGAGGTAGTTCTTCTATTGGGTATTTACACACCAAGCTCTAGCTCAGCTGAATGTAAACTGTGAGCGAGCTTCAAGTTTGTAGCAATGGCCATTTTACACAGCTCTGAAAGTGAATGCAAGTGTTGACAGGGGATACCACTTCATCAGCCTCCTCAGCTGCAAGAGTGAATGGTCCTGTATCTCTGTAAGGGAGTAACACAGCTCAGGTGTTTGTACCAGCTGAGAGACCATTAGCACTCCACCACCAGGTCTAGGAACTATATGGACCTAGGAAGCGAGAGGATTGTAACCACGCAGTTCTCTGGTGGTATGCACCGTGCCTAGCAGTACTTGATTGAACAATAAAAATGACACTTGATTTACATTTCACAGTGCAAACAGATATGTGTAAATATTTACCCCTGCATGTTTTGCATTTTGACACTCTCTTCTGTTTTACTCTTAATGCTAACATGTCTTTTACTTCATTTACATTTGGTCTGTTGCTGTATCTTTCTTTTCAATATCTGCACTCTTGCAAACTATCTTTTTAACTCTGTCTCTGTGATACTTTTAAGATTAATACCCTTCACAATTAAGCACACAAGATTCAAAATTTGCTTCACAGGTAAGACATACTGTAGCAGATGAATGGTATACAACTACTATAAATGATCAATAATTAAATTTAATAGCATATTGTAATAGAGACAATCTGATCAATTACTTGAGACCCACAATTCCAGTAGGTCCATGGCCAATGTAGGAGTAGGATACTGTAGCTACACTGAATAGGGCCACCCCAATTGAGCTGCAGTGCCTTGAGGGAAATGTCACTTACATGTGATCATAAATTAATGGGTTTTCTGCTCTTTGTCATTCTATAAACCTCCTCATTGGAGGGATGACAAGGAGCTGAAAGCCATTAAATATTAATTGGCAAAAGGATAGTCACAACAAAGAACAACAGCAGCTGCAGTATCATGCATTATTTTTTTTAATCTTGGCAAACAACTACATATGAACAGTGGACAGCTTTGCAAAGAAAGTACATTGTTAGAGGAGTTGAAAAGCAACGGTATATATGTGTAAAATGGAGCTCAAATACATTACTGTGCAGTCATTATTTTCGTTTATTACAGACAGACATCTGAGATGTACACAGACAAAAATGTGACTACAATTGCTAGGTATGGAAGCTGTCAGTAAATAAAAAATGTCTGACTGCTGCTGTTAGCTCATAATTCTGGTTTTGCAGGACTCATGTGCTCTTTGATTGTAATGCAAGCTGGAATACTTTACTTTGGTTACCATTTGAGAGACAACGATTTAAATACATTTACTGTGACCTTTATTTATTACAATAACACATTGTTGGAGGAGTTGAAAAGCAACGGTATATATGTGTAAAATGGAGCTCAAATACATTACTGTGCAGTCATTATTTTTGTTTATTACAGACAGACATCTGAGATGTACACAGACAAAAATGTGACTACAATTGCTAGGTATGTAAGCTGTCAGTCAATAAAAATGTCTGACTGCTGCTGTTAGCTCATAATTCTGATTTTGCAGAACTCGTGCTCTTTGATTGTAATGCAAGCTGGAATACTTTACTTTGGTTACCATTTGAGAGACAACGATTTAAATACATTTACTGTGACATTTATTTATTACAATAAGACATCTGAGGTGTACATATCAACAAGGTGGCTATAACTAGGTGGGGACTGTCTGCATATCGAAATACCTTATACTCTTGTTGTATGCTCATTTTAAACAGTAATTAATCTGGTTTTGCAGGACTACTGTGTATTTGAAGTAAGTGGGAATTATTTTCTGTAGTTACTGTGCATTTATGTGAAACAAACTGAACATACTTTCTTGTAGCAATTATTTTATCACAATCAGACATGTGAGGTATACTCAATAAACAAAGTGGCTATAACTGCCAGGTAAGAGTCATTTTGTGGGAGAAAGTAATTTACCATCTTGTTATCTGCTCATTTTAAAAAGCCATTAATCTGTCTGTGGATAAAAGCAATTTGCACTCTTGTCATCTGGTAATTTTAAAAAGGAATTACTCTGGCTTTGTAGAACTAGTGTGATATAAGTAGGAATACTTTACTGTGACAATCATTTATTTAATCACAGTCACTCTGTCAGCAAAGTGTCTGTAACTGCTAGATGCGTCTATTGGTGGGTGGAAATAACTTATCGTTTTGTCATTTGCTCATTGTAAACAATCTTTATTCTGGTTTTGCAGCACAAGTGTCTATGTGCATGAAGTAAGTTGGAATGCATTACTGATACTACTATGTGCTTGTGTGACACAAACTTGAAGCACATTATTATTATTATTATTATTATTATTATTATTATTATTATTATTATTATTTACTACAATCAGACATCTTAGGTGCTCATAGTCAATAATGTAGGTATAACAATGGCTACAGGACTACCTGTGGATGATAATGACTGATCTATTGTCATGATCCAGTTAAATAGTCATTATTCTGCCTTTGTAGATCTAGTGTATATTTGTGTAAAGTGAATTGGAAAATTTTACTGTGGCCATTTTTAGCACAACTATATTTGTGGGGTGTACACATTCAGTAAAGTTTATGTACGTGAGGGGTACAGACACTAGTGGATTATAACAACAGCAGTTCAGGTGACCTTTCATGGTTGAAATATTTTAAAATGGACAGTATTGTTTGGTAACTTTTGTTTTACTTCTTGCTTGAAAACATTCAAAGCTACTCACATTTAAAATAAGTACTCATCTTTGCTTTATTAAACAATAAATATAATTAAAAACAAGTCGGTAGATAATCTTACAGTCAAAACAACCAAGAAGATAAATTTAAAAATAATGCCTGTATTTGCACATGGTCCTAAAACTGTGTTTGTGGGTCCTATGTTTGAAAACCTCCCATGGCCCAGGGTGCACTTAATCTACCACAAAATACATTAAAATAATCATGAACCTTCACTGTTCAAGACTTCATTCTTACAATGTGGGGGTGTCTGTTAGAAAAATACATGCATTTACAATAATAATAATAATTATTATTATTATTACATTTAATTTTTCCCTGGGTTATTCTTAATTATAGTTTATTTTTAGGGGATACCCAAAGCTATATTCATACTTACTAGGAGACATTTGGTCAGGAATTCAGGGAAATTCCAAAATGTTTCCTGTTATAAGTCAAGTAGGAAAGTACTAAGTGATAGAAGGGAGAAAAGGAAAGATGTGAATCATGGAGGAGTGAGGTTTGAGCACTGATACAGCTAGTGATTTTGACTCATAGGTAATCAAGTAATCTTTTAATCGATTACAGAGTAACACTTTACAAACATTAGTTGAAGTGGAAGAATCAGGGACTGAACATTCTAAGGCATCTTGGAGTCCTATAATGAAAAAAAAAACATGGTGAATAGCTTCCCCGTATATATATCATGCAGGAAACCACTGAACTTACTTACTGGTTAAGCAACATTGCTAAGTAAATGTTGTTTGCTTATACATGGTTTCAAATCCCAGTCTTGCTTGCTTTTTGTGGTTGGGGGTTGGCATAATGGTTAAGGTTAAAAACACACAAGTTCTTATTAAAAGGAAAGAAAGCACTTAGCTAAATCATTATTTTGTTTGTGTGGTTTTTTACATTTTTCTTTTATACACTATTTTCTTGAACCACTCAAGCTGCTGCAGTGAAGTTTACTGCTGGTGATTTTTTCAATAGATAATGGGTAAGGTGTTTATCTGATAGACGCAAGGCACAAGGTTTGATTCTCACCTTTGAGGAAATTGGATAGGCTTAAAGTTGCTTACAAGAGAAGCTAGCCTAGTACTTACCTATGAACCTATAAAAATAAAGATAGACTGAAATGCCTACTAATTATGTCAAAATGCTGATAAAGATGTCACATGTCCATTCAGGAGTTTATGGAACTATCTTCTGATGATTCTATGTGGCAGTGGCATCTGGTGAAAAAAAATACAGGGATTCCAAAGAGGAGAAGCCTAGTAAAATTCCACTATATTGGCCCCAGTCTTCCTAACAAACATACTTTTCGGGGAAATCCTTTCAAACTTCTTGGAATGGTTGCTAAATATTTTAAGGCTGGATTTCTCTTGGAATTCAGACTTTCTTTCTTGCATCATTTTTAACATGATTGCATTTCTCCTCAGCCATTAACCCTTCCACATGACACAGCCCCTTTGTTCCCTTGTAAGATGAAAGCAACCAGCTCTGTTTGTATAGATCGATAAATCTTTGATGATGACCTAGGCCACCCAAATTTCAGTAGTGGCCTGGGTGCCTGGTGTATCCAGTATGGGTGAACTTAGGAAGGGCATGACATTGCTGATGCACATGTGTGTAGAGGGTATGGGAGGTGCATGCCAAGTGTGCATAGTTGTGTGGTAGAATCACCCTGGAAAATAGTGACCACACAGCAGTGCTGGTTTCTAGAATGGTAGGGCAGTCTTAAGGTATACATTACTTGCAAAAGTGAGTGGCAGCCCTCATGGATAATGATTACAAGCCCAACACTGGGTATGTTACTGAGCATATGGCATGTGGTTAGAGACAAAACAAAAGAAATCCAAACAACCACAATTGCTATCTAAATCATGACTCTTCTCAGTTGGTTCTAATCTCTGTGTGAGGGGAACAACAAAGCCAGTTGGTTGAGACAGTAGCTGATTCTTGATCGGCAGCATTGTCAAAAAAAAAAAAAAGAAAAAACTTTGTGTGGTGAGATCCAGTTGAGACTCTCCTCTGTCCTGCAGACAGGATTTTTCTGAGTACGGTCATATAATTCATGTGGATAATGCACATTTATAGATCCATGTACCTGCTATAACTTCTTTTGGGAAAATGTATATTTGTGCACATGCCTTATGAAGGCTACCATGTGGATGTGGCTTGGCAGGACCAATGGCACATCCTTTTATCATATATTGTATGCTGTGCACCTGCCTCTCCAGTAGATACTGACCATGTTGTGGGCCAGACTGCCTCTCTTCACCCTGGATGGGTGAGTTAAGATTGATTGCTCACTCCAATCCTCCCTCATTGGCTGGTACAGCTCCCAGGTCACTATTCAATACCAAGTCATCTAGGTCATAGTGAGGGATCCATCCTTCTGTGCCACACAGCCAACTCTGAAGAAACTTTTTTTAGCTGTTTATGACTACAAAAAATTTTAAATTTGAAAAAAAAATAGTTCTATGGTCTGAAAATTAGATTAGGTACAATGCTTTACAGGAAAAGAAGAATTTTCTTGTAATTTCACTCAAATGTGCTGTCAGAATGTATGACTTAACACTAAAATGTTATAAACTGCATGTTGCAGTACATATTGTTAACAAATTATATGGACAAATCCAGTTTGGTATTCACGTATGAATGATGGTAAATGCAATTTAATTTGTTACCATATATTGATACAAAGGTCTTATAATCTATATTTAACAGTGATCTTGTTCTACAAAATGAACACTCCATAATATTCTTATCTTGTTTTAAAAAGGAGGTTGTTAATGAGTATTTTTATAAGATGGTGATATATGCATATAATTCTATATATTAACAAAACAATATGCAAGATCTGAATTTCTCTTTACTGTAGCATGTATTATATTTCAGGAATTAACCCATCTAGTGTGGGTGCTTTTAGTTATTGGTGTTAATAAAAAGTATTTAAAATTTCCTGAGAAAGTCTTTTATTAATGTGATATTTAAACAACTATAATTTTATTCTTGTGTAGTTTTATATGCTAATTGATATTATTAAGTTCTTCATATTAGCTTTTGAATACGGGTAGTATATGTCATACATGTGATGCCATGGCATTTACCTTAAAAATGATATTGCTTCTATATAATTTAGTTTATATATCATTGTGGACCTGTTTTCTGACTGTGATCTCTTAGGTGTTACAGAATGTGAGCAAAGTTTGATTTCTCCAGTGTCATTGCTATTTCATTATTTAAGTTTTGTTAATTTCTATCTAGTGCAACAACCTTATCCATGAATCTTTTTCTCCAAGCTGTACTGTTATCTTAGCAATGCTAGTGTTTTGCTGAGTAATAAGTAGGTCATTATTCCATTCCATGTTAGTATCCTACCATAAGAAATATTTCAAGTAGCCCATAATGTGTTTATATTTACATTTTTTTTTCATTAAATGCCAAAAAGTTTTCAATTTCATCTAGGACACACTGGCACAGATTTATGAATGCCTGCTTGTCACACTAAGCTCATGCACACGTGAGCAGCATTGAGCAGGGATTTTGTGATTCAGGAATAAGCATTACATGCCATGACTAGCTGCAAAACAAGGGCTAGAGGCCATATGTTAATGACTGTATAACTGTATAATCCACTATTCTGTATGCTAATGAAACAAAAATCATGGTGGGGGATTCAGAAACCTATAAAATGAGAGCAATTATGCTATTCTTGCTTTATCTGCAAATTCCAGCACATGCTGGAATATACACACATCCATTATATGTATAACAGGTCTTATACAAGGTGCTGCTGCAGCCAGACCTTGGCCTAGAATGCGTAAAGTGTTTAGTTTTGACCTACTATGGACTACATCAAACTGAAATACTAGTGTAATACAGGGTAGTCAGGAATACTATGCCGTGAATAGTGGACATCTGTTGTCTTCATGGGTCTGTATCACTTAATCAAAATATGTATTCATCGAATAAATATTCATGGAACTCTATAAACAGCAAAATTAACTTCAGAGAACCTCAGACTTTTTCCCAGGGTTAGGAAACACTTGGCCATTGCCACAACTTTGCTGTTTTTCCCACTGTAGTGCACTCTCAAAGTTGGTATATATAGTTGAGGGGGTGGAGGGGCACAGTCCCCCACATTGGGGTGGGGGGGGACAAAGCCCTACACTTGGGTGGGTTTGATTTAGTGTGGTTTGTGTGCTGGAGCACCAGTGGGTGAGTGCTTCCTAACCCTGGGAAAAAACTCTGAGGTTCGCTGAAATGAATTTCAATGTTTAGAGTTTGATGAATACTTATTTGACGAATACGTATTTCGATTAAGTGATATAGATCAGTCTTCACTTGAAACCCCATGAGAATCACAGAGAACCTATCTCAATGAAAACTAATGTATGTGCAGCATTACGTATAATTTTTTAGAGGGACATTTTTGTGGCTAACAAGGGACACATCTGGACTTTCACAGGCCTCTTTCTCAAGAATACTCCACCCATTACTCAGTGCAATACTGTAACATATGGGGAAGCATATGCCATAGCCTACTTCTCTGAGGTACTAGGGGCTACAGATAGCACCCACATTGAAATAAAAGCCCCATCTGGTGAACCAAAAAAGAAGTATGTGAACCATAAATGCTATCACTGCATCTGTTGTCATTAACAAATTCTATGATCATCCATCTTGTAGCAGATGGTGTTTAACTGGTCTCTCTGAGTTGGGAAGCACTACACAGAACTCAACGTGTGGTTGTTTATTGGCTAGAGAGCATAGGAACCAGTTTTCAAGCTTTTGTTTCTCTGCTATAACTCAGGCAAGTTTTCAAGGCTCTGTTTCATGTCCACATAGCTGAGCAATGCTTTTCAAGTCTTTTAAATGCATCTAGAGCCATCTAGGCTCAGATAACAATATGTTGATCTTTTTATACACCTTTGATGATGAATAAAATAAATAATAAAGATAATCTATGTAAGAGATGTAATGTAGAAATTAATGCTGACTGGGCTCATATGTTTTATGACTGTATGAAGTTGAAAGAATACTGGAAGTCAATTAATGAATTTTTGCAGGCTCTTTTTACAGATAATTTCATTATTTCTAAGTCTCTTATATTATTCAACACACCTGTACCTCAATGTGTTAAAAAGATTAAGCTTCCCTTGTTATGGTCTATCCTAGCAGTGGCCAGGAAAATAATAACTAGAAATTGGATTTCAGATACACCTCCTTTGTTCAATGAATTTAAAAATGTTATGAATATAATGTGCCATATGGAAATAAGCACAATTAGAATGAGAACAACTAGAAAAACATCATATTATATTGTATGGGATAATTTACAAAATTTGTTAAAAAAATTCTAATTTCAATAGCACGGTATTTTAGTTTAATTAATTGATCTGATTGTAGTGGATGTCTTTGTAAATACTTTAGTTGTTTTGTTGAATATTATAATAATACCTATTTTTAATTACTTGTATAAAATTGTTATGATATTTCTCTTATATGTTAAAACAATAAACCTGTTTTGAAAAAAAAAGATAATATGTTCTTGATTTACTTCACTTATACCTGCTTTATACAGTGATCATTACTGTTTGGGGCATTGTTAAAGCAGTTATTTAATGTCATGACAAAAAATAGTCATTTTTCTGTTTGTTGGCTTTACTAGTTCTGTTTGCTTCCAAATCATCTTGTAGAAGGATGAATTAGCTAGGGACTTAATCGTTAGCTAGTTGATTTTGTTTAATTTGCATTTGAGAGCTGTCTTTTCTGTGATTTTGCATTAAGAAATTTCAGGATCATTCATCTTGTGCCAGGAGGTGATTACCTGTTCTCGCTGAGTTGGGAAGAAACCAGGGATTTCAAAGTGTGGTCATTTTTGGCCAAAGGCCTTTGAATCAGTTTTCAAGCTTTTGTTTTCCACTATGAATCAGGCATGTCTACACAGAGCTGGACACAACACAGCAGCAGTTAGCAGTACCCTATATAGTAGGGAACAGCTAGACAGTAAAATTTCCCTATGAAGTTAGTATTAGGTCAGAAACTTTTTAAACAGTGTGGCATTGCATGGAATTGAGCTTACAGCAACTAGCTTGTGCACTGAATGATCAAAAACAGCAAATCCCATAATGCAAGCATATAATTTACCTAATGCAAAGACAAACCCAACGCCATAAATAGCACAAGTAACAAAAAACTGAGGGTAATGCTACACAATGCCAGAAGTCTAAACCTCAAAATGCATGCACTCGAGGCACTCCTCAGTTTGGAGAAAATTGATATATGTGCAGTAACAGAAACCTGGTTTAAGGCTCCAGAGAGCACCCCAGCACTACCAGGCTAAAACTCATACCATATATTTTGGCCACAGAACCCAGACCGAAATATAAAAGGCAGGGGCATATCCATATTCATCAAGGATACCCACACCTCCAGGATAGTGGCACAGCACGATGCTTCAGAGATCATCCACGTGCAATTAACAATGAGCAAAACCACAATTCAAATTGTAGCTTGCTACAGATCACCCACCATGTCCCAGGACCCCTATTCCACGTTTCTGGAAACACTGGGAAACATAAAGGTCCTACCAAACACCCTGATATTGGGTGATTTCAATTACCCAAACATTAACTGGGAGAACTACTCAAGTACTAACTCCCTTGCCCAACATTTCCGAGAATTTATAAACTCAAACACCCTGGATCAACTGGTCAACACTCCCAACAGCATATTGGACTTGGTCATCACCAACATGGGTCTATCGGTGTTCCACACTGGAGGTCAAACTCTCACTGGTTAGATCTGACCATAAACAAATCACTTTGGAATATCCACATTCCACCCCCACCCCTGGACAAGGAAACCACCGTGAAAAACTTTTCAAAAGCAAACTTTACGTTACTTAAGACCGAGGTGGAAAGTTTCAAAGTCCGCATGCTAAAGGATAATGCTGTCCAAGCTGCAAAATCCTTTACTAATGTATTCTATGGGCAGATACAAGAATGCACGGATCGTGCTATCCCAAGCAAAACCAAGACTCATTCCTCCAAGAAAAGGAAATCAGTCTGGTGGACCCCTGCCATAAACAAGCTATACAATAGAAGGAGGAAACTTGTACAGAAAAGAATAAAATCCCAAGAAGGGAAGACATCCCTGATTAGTATCAGCAAGAAACTACGATCCCTCATAAAATCATCCAAGGCAAGCTTCGAAAGAAAAATTTCCAAGGACTCCAAAGATAACAACAAGGCATTCTTTAGATATGTCAAGAATCTAAGTGGCAATGCTCAGATATGCTCAGAGTTAGTGCAGAATGGCACAAAATACACTGAACTGACCGATATCGCCACTATCCTGGCAGACAGGTTCAGTGCAAACTTCACCCCCCTTTCACCCTCAAAAGGGCCCATAACCATACCAGAAGAATGTAGAGCCCCTGAAATCACAGACACTCAGGTTAAAACAGCCCTCTCCAAAGCCAAAAACACAGCATCAATGGGACCGGACGGTGTCCCAGGCTGCATTCTACATGAGCTCAAAGATGAACTAACCCCTCACCTAAACACACTGTTCAAACTCAGCCTCTCCACAGGCTATGTACCCATAGAGTGGCACACAGCAATGGTTATTCCACTCCACAAAGGTGGAGCCACAACAGACCCCAGGAACTATCACCCTATAAGCCTGACTAGCTTGGTCTGCAAGACTATGGAGCGCATCATCATGGAACTCATTAACAGAGACACTGGGAACCTCCAAACACTGCAGCCTACCAAGTTCGGCTTTGTTAAGGGTAGATCATGCCTCCTAAGCCTGGTGGACTTCTTTGAGACAGTTACCAAGGCTATAGATGAGGAAAAGGTGGTACACACAGCCTACCTACACCTCGCAAAGACCTTCGACACCATTCCCCATTCTGGTATTATAGACAAGCTCACCAGCCTGAACATAAACCCCTACGTCACAAGATGTGTTGCCAACTGGCTCATGGACAGAACCCACATGATGAGAGTTGCGGGAGCTAGGTCCGACTCTAAACTGGTTACAAGTGGCGTTCCTCAGGGCTCAGTCCTTGGACCCCTCCTGTTCGGCATTTACTTCTCAGAGGTACAGGCAAGCACAGGAGGACTATGGCTGACCAAGATCACAGACGACTGCAAACTAAGGGCTATAATTGACTCTCTGGCTGACACAGACATCCTCCAAAAGGGTCTCACTGCGATGGATACCTGGTGTCAAAATCATAGCCCCAAAATGTGTTGGATAGATTAGATAGGAAAACAAGAAGGATGCTTCATGCTCACCAAATGATTTATAAAAATCAGTGTATACCAAGATTATATATTCTCTGTTCCGAAGGAGGGATGGGCCTCCTTGAAATTGATTACATGTATAGATCTGCAATTGTGGGACTCCACACATATCTGCTGACCTCATAGACCTAAATGTAGTGAAAGTTTTGAAACATGAGGAGGATAAATCTAAGATGACGTCTTTGCTTAATTTAGCAGAAGCATATCGACGTCAAGCAGTAATAGAAATCAAACCAGAAGTAGATAAAAATCAGGCAGCAACTGAATGTGCCAAAAACAAAAGAAAGAATATAAGGCAAAGGACTAGATGAGAAGGCAAGAAATGTGGAAAAAGCATAAATATAGTTGCAAGTATAGAAAACTTCTGGAAGAACCTCATGTTGATCAGAAATGGATGCAGGAATGGTTAAGGAGAGGCAAATTCAAACCAAAAGATGAAAGGTTAATATTGGCAGCCCAAGATAGTGGGCTAAGTACACACTGGTTTACAAAGTCCATTGCATATGTGGGAGAAATTGGCAAATGTAGGTTTTGTAAAACCAAATTGCAAATAGTCACACACCTTGTTGCTGGTTGTGACATACTAATGGCAGAAGGACTGTAAACTGAAAGGCATAATAATGTGGCAAGACTGTTGCACTGGGGATTGTGCAAACATTATGGTATTGAAGTAGATGAAAAACATTGGAAACATGAGCCACAAAGCATCATAGAAAATGATGAAGTTTATATCACATGGGATCACCCAATACCAACATTTCAAATGACAGATGCTAGAAAACTGGATATAGTGGTCCAAGAAAAGAAGACAAAAGTAGCATTGATCATTGAAATCACTACACCCAGTGACTAAAGTGTCTTGCGTACAGAGAGACACAAATTCATAAAATATCAGGATCTGCAGGCAAGAATGAGAGCAACGTGAAAGAAAGATACCCATACAGTTCTAATAGTAGTTAGAGCAATGGGTTATACAAAAAAGAATCTACAATCATATTTAGATACGTTACCAATCCATGTAACCCTCTAAGAATTGCAGAAGGAGTCATTACTGGACACACTGCGAGTGCTGCGAAGAGCCCTTTTGGCTGACATCAAAGACTAAAACAAAACTAATTTCATGACCTTTAATTGTACTTTGAGTTAGGAATGGGGTCCATTCCCTTCATAGTATTACAAACCCAAAGGATTTGGAGAAATTAAACAAGGTACTCTTCAACTACAGTCTGAAAGCAGGCTACATTCCAAGTGAATGGAGGACTGTAATGGTCATTCCCCTCCATAAAGGTGGACCAGCACGCAACCCAAGGAACTACGGACCCATCAGTCTAACAAGCCTAATATGCAAAGCCATGGAACGAATTATGGGAAATGATAAACAAGGACTTTGGTAACATACAGACCAGCTTGCCTTTGTTAGGGAAAGGTCATGCCTACTTAAACTTATTTGAGAGGGTCACCAAAGCAATGGATGAGGCATATCTTGACCTTTTCAAAGCATTCAATACAGCACTGTACTCAGGTACTGTTGACAAGCTCTCTAAGCTTGGCATAAATCCATGCTTAACTCTCTAGCTTGCTGACTGGCTCACAGACAGGATCCAGGAAGTCAGGATCAGTAAGACCACCTTCAACAAGAGACTAGTCACCAGCAGATTACCCAAGTCACCATGCTGGGCTGCTGCTGTTTGGTATCTACTTTTTGGAAGTCAAGGTTAATGTTTAAGGCCTCTCTGGCTCACCAAATTCACAGATGACTATATACTGGGAGCTATTATAGATTCCCACCAAGAAAGCAATACCTTGCAAAAGATTTAATACAGACAAATGACTGGCACCAGAGCTGTGGCCTAAAACCCAATGCCAAAAATAAATCGTAATGTCTTTTGGGAACTGTCAATCAAAGTTAATTACTCCACTGATAAAACACCCCCCAAGAGCCGACCCAGTAGCAATGGATCTGAGAACATATGTAGAGAGCAATCTGACCTTTGACCAACACATAGCTAGGATAGTAAGAACATCATTCTATAACACCCATCTTATAGGTAAGGGTATGGTATCCAGGATCAAGGAAGTTATAATACCACTCTACTTGGCCATTATCAGACCTATCATTGAGTACAATGGTCCCTTTGGCATGTACCTAACCAGCCATTTGCAACAGTTGGAATGCCCACAAGGTTTTCTTATCAGGAGAATTCAGGGCATGAATACCCTGTCCTACACAGACTGCCTAAAGGTTCTCTCTGTATTCAGTCCTTTACAGGCTGCTAAGAGAGGATTTTTCCCCTGGATTACAGGGCTTCCTCAGACTCAGCCCTGATGGATCTGTTGCACATGAGGAAAACAAACAGCACTAGAAACACTAGATCCAAGGATCTGAATTTTTCTTGTGACATAAACACAACATGCTGTAGAGACAGATATTTGTCCCAAAGGATCCCCATACTATGGAATAGCCTCCCCATCCATGTAAAACAGAGTTCATCCCTGACCTGATTCAAATGAATACTTGACAGCTGTATGGAAAATCATAAATTTTCTCCCAGTCTGGACTCTGTGTCCCTCATGAACAGAGGAAAGAACCAAAAGGCACGCAAGGTCAACTCAAGTGCACGGATCCAAATACTGCTGTAGAAGTATCTCAAAAATGATCCAGCACAATGGAGAAAAAGTGCTTAAAATAATTTTATTGTGGCATATATATCTACAATAAATCTGCAAACCATTTTCTTAGATGTGATCATTTCCCGACAACCAGATCACACTTTGGCCACTAGAGTACATAGAAAATTTCCACAGTACAACACACTTTTGCATGCATCTAGTAATCATCCTCGCCACATCATCAACAGCATTCCCAAATCTCAATTCCTCCATATGAAACATATTTGTTCCTCTCGAGAATCCCATTTAGAATGTGAACAGGACATGAGTAACAGACTCATAAACAGGGGATACAATCAATGTCGCATCATTCAAACTACAAATCAGGTTAAACATGTAGCTAGATCACAACTTTTACAATACAAACATGCCCATGAGGGATTGAATACATCCACACCTCAACCTGTTAGATTTGTCACTACTTATGGCAGCAATACATCCTTATTTAGAGAGATAATTAACAACTATTGGGATATTTTGCGTGCTCATGATCATTTAAATGATATATTACCAAATAGGTGTGCTTTTTGTTACCGTAGGGGTTGGACCATAAATTCTCATTTTACACACTATAAAAGATACAACCCCTCTACATCTATACAGACCACCTTATTTGGTGAACCTCTGATTGGCTGTGTTCCATGTGGCCATTGTAGTACATGCCGACACATTATGAAGACCAAAGAATTTACCAGTTGTAATACTCCAAAGGTATACCAGATAAAAATTTTTGCTAATTGCAGTACGGTCTGGGTGATTTATTTGGCAACTTGCACGTGTTTGTCCTTTTATGTGGGCCAAACTTCGAGACCATTTAGACATCATATTAGTGAACACCTTAGTGCTATCAGAACCCATAAAATCACAAATGCTTTGTACAAACATACCATGAGTCACAAAAGTGCACAATTCAAATTTACCATCATTGATAAGATTGATATGCATAGAAATATAAAAGCAGGCTGGCATGACAGATTACATAATATGGAATCCTCATGGATCACCAGATTAGGAGCTGTATTCAAACCTGGGTTAAATGAAATATGTTAGTCTTTTGTAGCCAGCTTTTCAGTATATATTTATGACTCTTTGGGATTTTCATTTTTTATTTAAATTTTTCAAGTTTAATGAATATTTGTTTGATATGGATCTTGAAGCTTTTGATATGTTTGATTATAAAAAAAATATATACAATTACTTTCTGTACATGCATACACCTTTAAATTCTTGATATATAAGGAGATGCCAGGACGTGCTGTCTACAATTTTATTTTGCACTGAGGATGGCTGAATATATAGCCGAAACTGGTTTGCAGATTTATTGTAGATATATATATGCCACAATAAAATTATTTTAAGCACTTTTTCTCCGTTGTGCTGGATCGTTTTTGAGATACCTCATGAACAGAGGCCATCAATAAGAAAAGTAGTATCTTAACTAACGCCCTCCACTACAAATCCCTTTGTTACTTTCATACTAATATGCCCTGGGTATAGATGCCCATGATACGCGGGACTCAAACTGTTTGGGGATTACTGCTAGGCTTAAAAAGAGCCCCAGTGGTCATTAGCCTTGTAACAGCCTATGAATCTATGAACTTATGGTCTGTAATTCATGTGGTATTATCTATAATGTGTGTGCAGGCCACTCTGGCAGCTTCCACAGCTCCCACATATGGCTCATCTGTGACTTGTATCTAAGGTTTTTTAAGGGGTACCTTTATACAAAGGCATATAGTGGGAGATGCATGATATGCACTAGAGCCTTAGCTGATGACTCCTATGAAAAACCCACACAGCCCCACTGAACAAGGTTACAACACTGCAAACATACAGACTTGAAATAGAGAGCATGTATTTGGGCTGCCCAAATCATGGTTCTGCTATCTAGATACAGCTGGAGATGCCCTGTAATACATACATCTTAACCCCTTAGCTCAGGAAATCTGGACAGAGCCTGACCTAACTGGAGGAAAAAGGCCCAAACATAGGGACAGATTTTAAATATTGCTTTTATAAACTTAGAAAGTAGCTAGAATAATAGAGTTTGTGTTAAAATGCATTTTCTAAAGGATATGAAGTCAGAAACCCAAATGTATACCATTATTTAGTGATTTCATTCCTCACATCATCCCCAGTGATTTGCCAGAAAACCACAAATTTTATGAGGAACAGACCAAAAAAATTTGAGCCAAAAATGCAGACATTCTGCGAAAATCTGGATAGTTGAGAGGTATACTGCAATATGACCCTGCCACTTCTGCCCAAATACTGACTATGTGTGCCATATTAAATAAAATTATACCCAGAAAGCAGGAGGTTGTACTCCTTGAAGGCTGTTTCCCCGAAGCGCTAGAGTATTTTTTATGCAATAAATTTTGTCCGTTAGCCTCTTTGTTGTTTTATTATACACTGAAAGCAGTTGCAGTAGGGTGCCCCAGGAGGGGGACCACAGTCTCCAACACTACAGACAGGGCCAGCAGACCAGGTGAGAGTTCAGATAAGAAACCTTTAGCTGGGGACAATCTTGGTAGACAGTGGCCAGCACAATATGCCATGACACTGGCTAAGAGGCAGCAAATTGCATATACACTCACCACTTAATTAGGAAAAAAAAGAGCCAAGCAGATACAAACAGTAACACTGATGTACGCAAACTAACAAATTAGCCTGCCTTTCCCATGCAATGGCTGACTACTGTGAGCATCAGACATAGGCAACCCTAGGCTATGGTGTTCTTAAAAACATTAACAAAGGTAAGTGATGAACCTGTAATGAACAGATAATGTTAATTATCTGTTCATTACAGGTACAGATAATGTTAATTGCTTCTGTTTATGTACCATACTTAATTAAAATCCAGATATGATTATCAATACAGGAATGTCATAACAATGACTGATATATGCAGAAAATATAGAAAAACACCCAGATTATAATATATTCAAATGGAACGCAAATATTTACTTTGCATATGTGTTATGCTGCCACCCTGTGCATCAGGCATAGGCAGCTCCATGTCAAATAACCCCTTATGAGGTAACACAATGTCAGCTTCATCTGCACAGGTAGATGATCAAGCATACCTATACAACAGTATCACTACAGAAGAAAAGAGAATTAATGAAGACATATATGATAAATTGAAAACCTACACTACAAATAAACAAAATGTATTTACCAGAAACATACATTGCCTGCTCACTATGTGCATCAAACATAAGCAGCATAAGGCAGACACCCCTGAAGGGGTCAGAGAGTTCTCAGCATCATCTGCATAAGGGGCTGAACAAGCTGTACTACATAAGTAATATTACCTTATTATTAGTACTAACACTCCACAAGGGGGTTGCCAATATCCTGGATCTGGTGCTTACCAATATAGGGGACCACTCTAGCACCCCCACTGTTAGGTCTTCCCTGGTGAGAACTGACCACAAATCAGTCTCATTTGAAGTAACTATCACACCTACCCCCCCCCCCCACCCAGCAGCAACTAAACTAAAAAACTTCTCCAAAGCAGATTATAACCTCTTACGGGATGGTATAAATAGCTTCTCTGCACCTCCCCCCTCAGATGGAACTGGCAATTATGCTGAGTTCTAAACCAGTGTTTTATACAAACACCTGTATAACTGCATTGACTCGGCTATACGTGATAGGACAAAAACAAGCTCCTCAAGGAAGAGCAAGCTTGCCTGGTGGACAACTGCCATTAACAGGCTTTATAATAAGAGGAAGAAATTGCTATTTAAGAGTAAGATGGAGCTAAGTCCTCCAAAGAAAACTATGAATCCAAATTAGCTTCCTCAACTAAAGACAAACATAAGGCATTCTTTAGCTACATCTGCAAGCTAAAAAGAAATGCTCAGGGTTGTGCCCAACTGGTACTTAATAATACCACATACACTGAGCCTGTGGACATAGTTGACCTGTTGGCCGACAGGTTCTGTGAAAACTTCACTCCGCTCTCCCCATCACATGTACCCCATAATATCCTTACCACTTGTTCCCTACCTCGTATCTCTAAAGGTCATGTCATTAACTGCCTCTTTAAGGCCAGGAACACAGCATCTATGGCACCTGATAACATCCCAGGCTGCATCCTACCTGGGCTCCAACAGGAATTAGCAACACCATTAGGTACTCTTTTCAATCATAGTCTAAGCACTG